>NC_135670.1:22926014-23019130 GCF_964188315.1 Podarcis muralis
CTGCTTTTGTCTAGCAACCTGGTGTTCTTTTCCCCTGAAGTAGTCCACATGATCTTGCCTGTAGTCAAGAGAGTCTCTGAAAAATGGGAGTCCATTTTCCCATTGATAAAATTGCCAATGAAAATGGTTATTTATTTATGCTAGAAATTAATTACTGTGGTGACAAAAAGTAGAGGGAAGAATGTGCCCACATCTATTCCTTGACAGTAGAGTGCCCAGTACTAACGTGTTCTACTTTAATACAAGCCATCAAATTTAAATCTGCAGCATGCATGAATCATGCCATTTTAATGAGGGCCACTATCCACAGTGTGTGTTCAATGAGTCAGCACTTTCAGACTGCTGAGTAAAGGAAGTGCAAAATTGTATCCTTCCTATTTTTTCATACAAGAGACAAGGGCTGACGTGAACAAGCCCTAAACTTACTCAATGATTACTTCAGACAAAATGTCATGTCATCATTTCAAAATATACCACATACACTGAGTCAGTAGCCTCGTGGGTCAAAGTTTGGACACCATTACAGGGCGCCAAACTTTCAGTTATTTAATATATTACAGTATGTATATTTTTGTCCTGTGCTGCCACTCAGACTTTCTGCCTCAAGCACTGAAATGTTTTGGGCTGACACAGGGTTAACGAGCATTTTTTACTCCATGAAGCCAAACCCTCTAGCAGTATCCTTGTCCTCCTCGGCTTTCTTTTTTAAAACATTGCAAGATGTTCATAGAAGCACTGAAGTATATTTTCCCTTACATAGGTTTCTATTATCACCTTCATCTGGCTATGCATTACTGTGTGCTGTACATTTCAAACAGTTAAAATAATTTTAAAAGAAACCTTTTAATGGTTTGCAAAATCATTGGCATAATAATTTATATAGCACTTTTATGGTGTTCAAAGTCTGCACACACTTATTTCAGAAATCCTTTCCTGTAAGACAGGCCAGTCTTACCACTCTAATCTTGCAGGCAGGCAGCTGAGGCTGCAATCCTAAAGTGTGTGTGTGTGTGTGTGTGTGTGTGTGTGTGTGTGTGTGCAAAATCCAAAGACAGTTCTACAGTCATTTGATTTCATCAACCATTACCAAGAAGTTCCAAAACCATGGTACATTTGTAATCCAGAGATTACGAATCCCCCCCCCCTCAATCTAACTTGAATACTAAAGGATTTTACATCTTGACAGAACCAACACAACTACTGCTGTTTTAAGGAATGTCAGCATTGATTCCAAGCATCCCCTAAAAACTGAAAACAAGCATTAAGTTCTCATCTAATGTTGGCACCATCATGTGGCACTAGGGATTGGTTAAAGGTGTGGCCTAATGCTAGAAGATCTAGCTGTTTCAGATAAATCACAATTTGGGGTTTTTGCTTTTTAGGTGGTATTCCGTTGTGCACTATTGCAAAATATTTTCCAAACTTCCTGGACTCCTATTGGAAATGCAGATACATTGGCTTTAGATGGTGCCAACAAAGACAGTAAGCCACATTCTCCAGCTTCAGGTGTCACTTCAGGGTGCAGGGATAGTTGAAGGGAACAATTGATTTCACATGGTGCAAGAAGACTTATTGAAGTGTTGGTCCAAGCCAGGGGTAGAGGAACATTTGCATACCACTTCAGGCAGAAAAATGCCTTGAACTGGCACTGGTAGTCAGAGAATCAGCTATTGTTAATCATATTTACAATGTAGTGATGCTCACCTGATGAGATGCTTTTTCTGCCCCTTTTACACCAGTCTTTCTAGATGTTTCTGAAATATAAACATTATGCTGTTTCAGGTAGATATCTTTTTTTAAAATACTCTATTATTTAAATATATACCTTTTAAAAAAAGATTTTGATAAACACAAATTTATAATACAGACAAATCACTGAACACAAAGGAGCTAAATCAGGAAAATTAAAATGCAACTCTTTTAATGTTAAATATTAGTTGGACACCAGATCAGTCATAAGAACATAATCCCTACTGCATAAGACCAAAGGCCTATCTCTATCTATGTGTCCTACAGTAGCTAACTAAGTATCTATGGGAAGTCCCCAAGTAGTAGCCCCCTCCCACTATTCTTCCTAGTGATTGGTATTTAGAGCCATGGTACTTCTGATCCTGTAAGTAGTATAGCTATCGCAACCAGAAGCCATTGGTAGTCTTAACCTCTAGCAGTATAATCCTAACAGAGGCAAACACTGGGACAGGCATAAAATTGTAATGCAACAGACCCACAACTTATGAGGGGGTTACATTCCAGGGATAGCGCATGAAGTCAAAATCCCATATAGTCAAACCACATTGAGTGCAACTGCGGGTGAGACTGCCAAAGTCATTTTCCCCAAACGCTCTCCCCCTTTCTTCCAACTTTTCTTTGCTTATGAACTCACTGCCACCAGATACCCCATTATTATTCAGCCTAGATAACCTTCCTGGTGCCTCCTTGAAGCCTTTCAAGGTACTGTAGGCTATGGCTTCCAGGTATGAGGGTGTTTAACATAAGCTAAGACCACACAGGGATGCGGGTGGCGCTATAGGTTAAACCACAGAGCCTAGGGCTTGCTGATCAGAAGGTCAGCAGTTCGAATCCCCGTGATGGTGTGAGCTCCCGTTGCTTGGTCCCTGCTCCAGCCAACCTAGCAGTTCGAAAGCACATCAAAGTGCAAGTAGATAAATAGGTACCGCTCCGGCAGCAAGGTAAACAGTGTTTCCGTGCGCTGCTCTTGTTCGCCATGCTGGCCACATGACCCGGAAGCTGTACACTGGCTCCCTTGGCCAATAAAGCGAGATGAGGACCGCAAGCCTAGAGTTGTCCGCAACTGGACCTAACGGGCAGGGGTCCCTTTACCTTTAAGACCACACAGGCTAATGAAACAAGTGAAGAGTTTACCAAGATGCAAAACAATATGGAGTTTTGAGAAAAAGAAATGCAATGCAAAAGTTACAGAAGACCAATTCATTTCCTTTGGCGCAAAATAGCAAAATAAAGTAGATAAAAATGCCACCCACTTTCCCTAGACTTAACCAGTCCTCACCTCACCAGACTCTCAAGAGGAATCTTTATCTTGAGTAGCAGCCCTTTCTTATTTGCTTGCCTGTGTCCCAGGCTTAGACAGTTTCTCTTTGCACTGAGTTCCACCTTGAACTAAACAGCTCCTGGCTAGCTATCTGCAGAGATAGACTCCCGCCTATCACAGGCCCCAGAAAGAGACCTTGGTAATACCAGAAAGCACTATTTCGGGGGGGGGGGGGCACTTCACTTGGCAAGCATCAGACTAGGCCTTTCTGTGGTGGCCCCATCCCTATGAAATGCTCTTCTGTGTGACATACGCCTAGTTCCTTGCTGACTATAAACAGGCCTTAAATGCCTGGCTATTTCTGATGTTTATAATTGCTATTAACTGATTGTTGGTCTCATATTTGATAGTTATCATTTTAACCATTATAAGTATTTTTATTTTTGTTTATTTTTTATAGCTTGATATTCTATAAATTACTTTGAGAAGGTTATCACTGTTAAAGGTGGCACAAAAATATTTCAAATGAATAAAGAAATACCTGCTCCCTTTTGATTAAAAAAAACACTGTTTTTGCCTTCTGAATCTGCATTCCCTTCATGCATCCTGTTTTTGTCCATGCCATCAACTTGAAGGTTCTGTAAAACAATTTACAGCACAGGGATTCTTTTTCATTCAGTTCAGTACAGGGAAGAGTTATCTGCATGTTCATGACTAACTCTGCTAATTAGTTAATTATTTCGCAAACAATAATATGTGATTTTGAGTTATTATTCCACTGATTAAATTTGGAACTTCCTATGTTCCTTTCTATACAACCCTGGTGGTTTGTTGTTGCTGGTTTTGGGGTTTTTTTTTTAAAACCATATCAAACATCTGGATGTGCCCTTAGAAATAACTTCTTGAGCCTAAGGACTGTTCAGCAGTCCACCATCCTGCCTGTGAAACAACTGCCCTGAAGAAAGACTGAACAGATATTGTGCAGTGGATGCTTTAATAATAGGATGTTTTCTTTCAGCAGCATGGTCAAACACAACCACCATTCAATTCCTTTTAAATCTAGAATTTTAAGTAGTAGTAATAGTAATAATAATTTTATTATTTATACTCCACCCATCTGGCTGGGTTTCCTCAGCAACTCTGGGCAGCTTACAGCACATAAAAAAATGTAAAACATCAGACATTAAAAATTTCCCGATACAGGGCTGTCCCCTTATACAACACATACACACAATGGATTCAGGAAAATGATATTGTATATAACCTCTTCCTTTACTTTAGTGCTGCCTTCCTCTTCTTCCTCATCACAGTCTAGCCCCTGATGGGAGATCTCAGTGGAACCATTCTCCTCAACCAGATTGCTCTCCAGCAACCCCATCCGTTTGCTATCTGTTGTTACTCTCACTTTCATAATGTGGAACCCAGTGGAGACTGACCCGACTTTGAGGTTCACTGGTTCACCATCAAAAAGCAGGCAATCAGAGATGTTGCCTTCCTTAAAGCCAGGGGGTTGGTAATCATTGGGTGTGACTGCAAAGGAAAGACATATGAAATCCTGTGCTGCACAGCCTGAAGCAAAAGGCAAATGCAGTCCCCAGAGCAAGAAGCTAGGCTAGGCAGCTGACGAAAATTGAAAAAACAACAACCATGGTTAGTTCATTAGATATTGTACTCCATGTTATTTTGTGCATCTTTTGTTTATTTATTATTTATGTCAAAGAATTAAATACCGCTTGATTGTTTTAAAAAAAACACCTGCAAAGTGGTTTATGAAAAGAATAAAACAATGAAGTTATCAAAATGAATTATTTGTTCAAACATTTATTTAGCATTTTAACACCACTTTTCAGTCAAAAGAAGTTCCCAGAATGGCTTACATAAGAATCAGAGAATTGTCAACTTGGAATGAACTCAAAGGGTCACCTAGCGAGTCCAACTTCTTACTATGCTGGAATCTCAGTTAAAGCATCCCATCCAACCTCTGCTTTAAAACCTTCAAGGAAGGAGAGCCCACTACCTCCTGAGGGAGGTGAACAGCTGTTACTGTCAGAAAGTTATTCCTGATGTTTAGTTGGAATCTCCTTTCTTGTAACTTGAACCCATTGGTTCAGGTCCTAGCCTCCAGAGCAGGAGAAAACAAGCTTGCTTCCTCTTCCATGTGAAAGCATTTTAGATATTTGAAACCAGCCATTTGAACCCATTTGGTTTTGTCGCCTACCTCGTAGCAAATTGTCACAACTTTGTAAGGTTATGCGGTTAGGCATTGGAGTATTAGGTTGAAGGTGAGGAGAGGTAGTGGCCATCACCTACCCCTCCTAATTCAAGGGTATTCCGTTAAAGAAATCTGAGGGGCGTGGTCTCTGTCCAAAGCCCCAGATGGGGGGTTAGGGCCATGGCACAACCCCTAGCGGTGACCCCGGGGGAGTACCTAGTTGATGTGCATCAGCAGGGCTTCCCCCAACTGTTAGTTAATGCTTCCAAGACTTCCTGCAGATGGGCAGAAGTCAGATATAGTCATTTCATTTCCAATGCCTAAGCCAATACCAATACCACTCACATTCTGTAACCAATAAAGTTGTGGCCTTTTTTGCCCATTAATCTAAAATACTGGTTTCATGTGTCTTTATTCCAGCATCCTGGAAGGTATTGGGACCTTGCCACACAATCTCCTTTTTCCCCTCATTTGAACCTGTTGGTTCAGGCCCTAGCCTCCAGAGCAGGAGAAAACAAGCTTGCTTCCTCTTCCATGTGACAGCATTTTTTATATTTGAAGATGGCTATCATATTTCCTCTCAGTCTCCTCTTATCCAGGCCAAACATAGCAACTCCCTCAACTGTTCCTCATAAGGCTTGGCTTCCAGACCTTTTATCATCTTGGTAGTCCTCCTCTGCACATGTTCCATCATGTCAGTATTTTTCTTAAATTGTGGTTCTCTAGAGGTGCTCTGACCAAGACAGAATAGAGCAGGACTATTACTTCCCTTAATTAGGATACAGTACCTTACTCTGTTGATGCAGCCTAGAATAGCATTAGGTTTCTTTGCTGCTGCATAACACCGTTGACTCAGGTTTGTTGTCTACGAAGACCCCTAGATCTTTTTCACATGTACTACTGTCAAGCCAGGGACGCGGGTGGTGCTGTGGGTTAAACCACAGAGCCTAGGACTTGCTGATCAGAAGGTCGGCGGTTCAAATCCCCGTGACGGGGTGAGCTCCCATTGCTCGGTCCCTGCTCCTGCCAACCTAGCAGTTCGAAAGCACGTCAAAGTTTAAGTAGATAAATAGGTACTGCTCCGGCGGAAAGGTAAATGGCGTTTCCGTGCGCTGCTCTGGTTCGCCAGAAGCGGCTTAGTCATGCTGGCCACATGACCCGGAAGCTGTATGCCGGCTCCCTCAGCCAATAAAGCAAGATGAGTGCAGCAACCCCAGAGTTGGCCACGACTGGAGCTAATGGACAGGGGTCCCTTTACCTTTACTGTCAAGCCAGGTGTCTCCCATCTTATGTTTGTGCAGCTGTTTGTTCAACCTAAAACCTTACATTTGTCATTATTGAAATTCATTTTATTAGTTTTGGCCCACTTCTCCAATCTGTTAAGGTCATCTTGAATCCTGATTCTGTCTTCTGAGGCACTGGCTACCCCTCCCAGTTTGTTTGGATGAGCATAACCACAATACCTTCATCCAAGTCATTTAGAAAGATCTTAAACAAGAACAGAACCCTGGGGACAGAACCCTGTGGTCCCCCACTTGACACATTTTTCTAGGATGACAAGGAACCACTTAGGTATGTAGCTGTTCTCACATGATCCCTCCATTCCTTCCTGCTGCCCACCTTGTTAACCAATTTGCCTCCAAGCTGCAAACTCTGACATAAATTTTGACAGCAGTTCCCCAATTTCCTTGTTTGTGTGCTAGTCCTGGGAATTAAATTAAGGGAAGCAAAGAAAGGTGGAATATGATCACCTACCATCATTGTAGTAGAACAGTTTCATGGTCAATGTAATGTCATTAGGCAGCGGTCCAAGATTCTGCATTAAGACATACAGTTTGCGGATCAGCAAGATGCTGGCTTGCTTAATTTCCTCACTGTTTCCTCCATTTGTAAAGTTCCCTTGAGTGTCACCACTGAAACAATAAAGAAGTCAAAGTCTGCTCCAAATCATATGGCTCAACATTAAGGCATAAAACAAACTTTAAAAGTAGATACACTCAACAGGTGCCAAGAAACAGTTTACGGAATCAAGGAGCTGAAGTTCAATATAATCCTACAAAACAAGCTACTGCACCAGAAAATAGATGTGCAGGATCAGATGAAAGGGACACTACTTTATATGCAATACCAGCGCAATGCATAGCTGTGTACTGACAACATGGGAAGCTGACATGTGCTATGTCAAACCACTGATCCCATTGGCAGGAGTCTTTCCCAAACCTTTGGGCCTTTTGCATGGAAAGCATGTGCTCTGCTACTGAACTTTGGTCCTTCCCCCAACCTGTGAGCCAACCCTAGGAGTTTGAACCCACAGGAGCATGAGTCAGTTGCAAGATGATGTGCCATTGACATTCATGGACAGTTCCGCTCTCATGAATAACTGCTCGTGTGAACACTAGTTGCATGAGCAGTGTGACATGAAAGCCTTTAACACACACAAGATTGCAAATCTGATTGCATCTGTTGGAAAAATTTTAACAATGCCATTGCTCTGGAATCGGAGCAATGATCTTACATGAGTTCACAGTACTGTAATCAGATAATTTCACGTGAAAAATTATTTGTGGGAGCGAGCAACCTATGAAACATTAGAACTGACTCTGAAGTGTTCTGTGTCATTATATCTTTCATAAATGTGTGGAAGACACATGGAAAGAGGGCCAAGGATAGGACAAGAGGTATGTGCCATCTGAAGACACTTCAGCTATCACAGATCTACTTACAACAAGACAACTTGAAACATGTACAGTGATATGCTGCTGCAGCCTCTTCTGATAAGATTGCAGATTGAGTTGCCAGACTTAGGATAACATTGTAGTTACACCAACGCAAGCCAGTGTGTACATGTTGGCTATAGCATCTAACCATTCTACAGGATTTGAACATCAATCTCACAGCGACAGTAGAAGCCAAAATAGCAAAATGATTTTCAGTCACAAAAGCAACCACTGCCACTTATGCCCCACTGGCAAATATAGAACACCCACTGACACATTTTACAGTAAGGATATAAAAGGGCTGCAGAAACTTTTCACCACTATAATCAAGATAAATAGGAAAGACAGATTTGCAGTGGGCTACTGCCTAGAATTACAAAATTTGTCATTAACACATGAATTGACAGTATGACTGTGGAAAGGGCACAGCTCCAAAATTAAAAATGGTTATGAATACTCATTTGTTCAGCATTTGTATCCATGAATCCTATCTAAGAAATAAGGAAGCAATTTCAGAAACCATCAGATTGCCACTGGAGAGTATGTGCTCATCCTTCTAAGAAAGATTTAATTATAGCAAACTGAACAGGTTTATTTCAGCACCTCTAAATCTGCAAACCAGATCTTGACATCTAGCTCCAGTTCACACAGCGAGAGGACTAGGTGCAAAGTGAGTGGTGAGATATTCAAGAGGATAATTGAAAGTGCCAAATCACATTAACATTTTTTTTCATCATGGAGGTACATCATGAGTACCTTGTGAAGTGGCTTATCAAAGAAAATCTGAATTCTAGGTTGTACAGGGTATTTTAACTAGATGGTATATGATGTTGTGGAACTGTTTACAAACTACAGTTTCACATGATTTGTGCCACCTGGTGGCAGTGGTGGGGAAAACACCATCTGACAGGAAAGTGTGCAATTTGGAGTCCAATTACCGTAATACATCTCAGTTCATCTGTCAAATCAGAATATGGCCTGAGGCCACTCACTATTGTCTCTGTCTGATCCTGATCTTGCCCTGAAGCAAGTCCCACTGTATTTATTATGATTTATTCCTTAGGAGGTGGACACATGATTGCACCCTTAGTACTGTAAAGAGAAATCTTATAGTTACGGTATCTAATTCACAGGCTTGTTGTAGGAGACATGCAATAATAGACTGCAAAGTAGTTTGCATGTGAAAAGGCACTACACAGTAAATAAATAAATAAAACAAAAGTCTGTCTGCATAAGAGCAGTTTTCTCAAATTAAACACTTC
The DNA here is from genome assembly GCF_964188315.1 of Podarcis muralis. Lineage (NCBI taxonomy): Eukaryota > Metazoa > Chordata > Lepidosauria > Squamata > Lacertidae > Podarcis > Podarcis muralis. The sequence goes on from NC_135670.1 coordinate 22,935,216, forward strand.
AAGGCAGGGATAGGGAACCAAAGGCAGCCCTCCAGGCCTCTGTCCATCCCTCAGGACTCTCCTCAGACCATGCCCTTCACTGCCCCTCCTCTAGAGCTTTTGCCTGGTTCTGATGTGTCCTTGAACAATGTCTCTTGCTTACCTGGATAGAGGATGGAGAGAAGTGTAGAAACCTCTGACTGCTGGATAGCCTTCTGTAAAAAAACATAGACCCTGCTCCTTTTAGGTTCTGGCACTGCCTAGGCCCTAGGGCTGGCATGTGGCCCCTGGAAGGTTTCCCATGAAGGAGTGTTGCCCACAAGCTGAAAAGGGTTTCCCATCCCTGTTTTAAGGCAGGCATCTCTCTCAAGGTATTTGTCCGAGAAATTAAATGATGAAGTGTTTACCTATCAAAGTCCATCTGAGGTCCATTCCTTGAATACTTGAACTTGAACCGGTAGAATTCTGTCATGTGCTGGAGATCGAAAAGCAAAGAGCAAGACCGATTGTAACTAGACTTCTGACCATCATGGGATGTTCTAGCCATATAATAATTCCCACATGAGATCTCAGAAAGTGTTTTCCATCTCCTTAGATTAAAGCACATGAGCTATCTGTTGACATTTTACTCCCTTCTTCAAGTTGATTGCTTTGTCCTTAGATATCATTACTGTGTTGTATTAAGGACAGTCCCACACTTGATGCCATTACACAGAAAACTTTATGTTTGTCCTATAAAATGTTATTTTATCCATACACAGACCATTTATTACATTACTTTGGCTCTAATTAGCTGGAACATTTAGTGCTCCGTGTACAATGGTGCCAGCCAACTCATCTGTCATGCTAAGAAAAACTGTGTATGGAAAAAGTAAATAGCTGAAGGAGGGCAAAAAATGAAAATAAAAATTGAAATGGTTTGCTTGTTCTGAAATACAGTGGTACCTCGGGTTGCAGATTCTTCAGGTTACAGATGCTTCAGGTTACAGACTCCACTAACCCAGAAATAGTACCTCGGGTTAAGAACTTTGCTTCAGGATGAGAACAGAAATCGTGCTCCGGTGGCGCGGCGGCAGCTGGAGTGGCCATTAGCTAAAGTGGTACCTCAGGTTAAGAACAGTTTCAGGTTAAGAATGGACCTCCAGAACGAATTAAGTTCTTAACTAGAGGTACCAGTGTAAGCATAAATGAGTTCACTAACTCAGAGTGGGAGATGCTGTGATTATACTCAAATGAAAAGAAGGTAAAGGGACCCCTGATCATTAGATCCAGTCGCGGACGACTCTGGGGTTGTGGTGCTCATCTCGCTTGACTGGCTGAGGGAGCCGGCGTACAGCTTCTGGGTCATGTGGCCAGCATGACTAAGCTGCTTCTGGCAAACCAGAGCAGCGCATGGAAACACCGTTTACCTTCCCGCCGGAGCAGTACCTATTTATCTACTTGCACTGTGTGCTTTCGAACTGCTAGGCTGGCAGGAGCAGAGACCGAGCAATGGGAGCTCACCCCATCGCGGCGATTCAAACCGCCGACCTTCCAATCGGCAAGCCATAGGCTCTGTGGTTTAACCCACAGCGCCACCTGCGTCCCTACTCAAATGTGTACTGATTAAGTTCACATCATGCCTTCTCATTAGGATGATCAAGACAGCTAACAAAATTGCACAAAGCAATTACAATGAACAAAAATGATACAAAAAAATAAATCAAATAAAAAATCATAGTAATTCAGGATAAAAACTGCAAGCTGGTTTTGACACCTCCCTCTTCTGCTGACTGTGGATGTTCTAAAGCCAACCATAATGGCAAAAGGAGGGCTTGTTGCCAGACACTTCCTTCAGCTGCTGACAGATCCAATAGGCAATTGGAAATTGAAGTAAGATTCATGGCTTCAGCTTAGTCCTGGTGATGATTGTAGATCTTAGAAATGATTGTCTAGGAGTGCCTTTGCTGGTTTTCTTTTTTAAAATAAAGCTGTGTCCTCTGTTTAGCAAAGGAAAGAGCTTTAGCTTACCAGCTTTGCATGCAAAAGGTCCCAGGTTCAATCCTCAGCATTTCAAAGTAGGTCTGGGTATATCCCTGTCTGGAACTCTAGAGAGCAGCTGCCAGTCATTGTAGATAAAGCTGAGCTGGCTGGACCAGTGGCCTGACTCAGTATAACACAGCTTCCTATGTTCCAAGCATGCATGTGTTGGTGGTGGAAGCTGAGATTCTGGCTAACTTGAACATAAAGCATAATTTCTGCCTACTTGATTTTTGACTTTCTCTTACCTCAGGTTCTTTAGGGTTGGTATAGATCTGTTTTAAGAAAGCATTGAATTTTCATAGTAAAAATGAAGCAAGTACTGTACAATTCTGTTTGATCACAGGTGGACTATAAATCTCAACGCAGGAATTTTTTTTACTCATCTTTCCTGGATCTGTAACTAGTCATGCAAACTGTGAAACTGTGAGATGTGTATATAAATATCTGTCTTGCAAAACTTTCCATAACCCCAGCTCTCATTCAGGGAATTAATAAAGCAGCAGCACCCACATAGATACCTATAGTCAGTTCACCAAACCACCCAATATTCAAGACTTCTAATTTTAATAGATTTAAATAAAGCCAACAGATTTTAATACACATTTCTCTGCAGAAATGTCAATCATATCTCAGTGTAGCAACTACAGAAACATGGGACCTCTCCTGACATAATTTTTAGTGCACATTCATGATTACTTGTTCTCTTGATGCTATTGGGGCAATCACACACTTTCAATACTGTTTGTGCCTGCAAAATGTTTGGGGCTGACACACTGCTTTACTTCCAATCAGTGCAAAATCCCATAACTTGCTATATTTTTTATACGTACAAATGTTCTGGTTTATTTTTGTTCTGCCTTTTGTTGCACTGTCCCTCCAGACAGAAATAATATGGTAGCATTGGGGAAGTATCTCAGAATAAACTAAACCAGAATAAATCCACCACTAATGCACTATTATTGTGTTAAGAACATTATGCAAAATGCACCTGCAATAAAACACTAGTCTGGAGAGGTCCTTTAGGGCAAATGAGACTGGTTTTACTTCGAGTGTAACAGCCACAATAGTCTACCACGCAAAGTGAAAAACTGCCCTCTCCTGGCCACTACTTAACAGGGACAGTCAAAACTAAATGAACAACAGACTGCAGGAAGAATAAGCTTTTATAACCAATCATTCCAGCTATTTGTAAAGTGTGGTGTGTGGAGCTTGCTGTTCAGGGGGTGGGGGACTGTCAGCCCCCTAGACCTTTCTATCCAGCCCGCAAGTAATCTCCAGGCCACACTCTTCTCTGCATCTTCTTGGAGTGTTTCTGCATGGCTGGAATGTGTCTTTGAACTCTGATAATGCTCCCTGCTTGTCTTGGATGGAGAGATGTGTGGTGTGTGTGTATAAAGCTGACTTTTGCATGACCAGAATGTAACCTACAGTACAAAAGTAAGAGTCCTATTAATTTCTCTGCCCACATTGCCACTGATCCCCACCCACCACGCAGCCCCCAGGAGATTGTCCATGAAGGAATGTGGCCCTTGGGTTGATAGGGGCTTCTTATCCTTTGCAACATGGGGGAGAGTAGAGTAAAAACCAGGGTGGTGAAAAAGACCCTCTTCATCCCTCCAAACTCCAACAGCAAATCTATTATGTTTGTTTATTTATTTATTTATTTATTTATTTATTTATTTATTTAGTTGTTAGCAACAAAATCTACAATAAACTCAGTATCTGTGATTAAACATTAGTCTGCTTTTGTTTACTGTGTCAATAAAAAATAAAGAAATCCTACATTTAACAAACTTATTGTCTGTGATTTATCAGCTGTACCAGGGCTGCTGCCCCTCCTGCATGAGGCAAGGTGAGGTGACCGCCTCAGGTGGCAGGATCCACAGGAGCAGCAGATCCGGCCTCCATGGAACGCATCACCTGCTGCTGCGTTTGGAGGTCAGATCATCTGCTTCCCCAGTGCTGCCTCTGTAGAGGCTGTAAAGCAGGCATGGGCAAACTCGGCCCTCCAGATGTTTTGGGACTACAACTCCCATCATCCCTGACCACTGGTCCTGTGAGCTAGGGATGATGGGAGTTGTAGTCCCAAAACTTCTGGAGGGCTGAGTTTGCCTATGCCTGCTATAGAGGCTTTTGACCCATAGGAGGCCCTCCTGATCTCCTCCCACCCTTGTTCCCAGTGTAGATCTTCACTCAACCCTTCTTCCCTGGCTGAGGGTGGGGGACATACTATTTTGTGGTTCGCCTCAGGTGCCAAAATGTATTGGGCTGGCCCGGAGCTGTACAGTGAACTGTAGTTTAATGAAATAACTTAAAACTTCTCATAAAGAATTTTCAGCACTTTCACCAAACTACAATACCCAGAGGCTTGGGGTGGGTGGAGACTGGTGCAAACTGAACTGGTATTAAACCTTATAAAAAGATGTAGGTGTGTAAAGATGGCACTTGTAAACATATTCAAACAAGTTAGAGATTTCGGAGTGTACATCACAGTGGGAAGTAAAACTTGAGCAAAGTGTTCAGATACTGAGGTAAAATATATTGTTGAAATATCTTAATCTTTGCCCAAGGTAGGTGAGGCCAAGTTAGTATTTGTTCTTTCCAAACAGAGGAAGAGGAAATCCTCTGTGAATTGATTTCATGTACTACTTACTGTTAAGACAGCCATATGTAGCTGGAAAACAAACAAAAAAACAAATGAACTATCAAAAATCAGCATTTCATTTTAAAATGTCCCCATCATTTCTTCCCTTCAACTGCTACTATTTCCAATAGCTCAGGGCTGAGGGGGCGGGGGAACCAGCTTTTTTTTTACTTGGATGTGTTGCGGTATCTTGGTGACTGAACAATGCAACTTTTCAAGTCTAAATTGTTTACGCAAAGAAATATCTCAGATGCCATTTTACACGTGATTTAACATTGCAAAAATTGTCTTTACTGTAAATAGCAGTTGCTGGGAAGGACTTATCAGAAATGAGACTACAGCATATGGGGTGGGTGTGTTAAACTTTCACTCCTGAGCTGTGGTCCTGATGCAAATCTCCATCCCAAAGGATGGGGAGAGAGACCCCTCACTGGTGCCAATACAGTCTTTTTCCCACTTAGAGTGGTAGATGAAACTGCAAGAAACATCACTGACATCTTGTGGCCAATTGGATTAATTACACATAAAAGGGTAGCTTTAGGTTTATATTCCTTTTCTTAGTTGCACCCACCTGTATAAATCTTATAAAATCAGTTTCTGTACCACATGCAAATTAAAAAGGCAGTCTTAACCCAGTGTTTGGTATATCTCAACTACTTTCATACGGTCAAATTAGATCTTCCGACTTCTTTTTACCTTTGAAGTGGTTGTGGGGGATTTTAGTTTTTATGAATGCAGATGCGGGGTAATGTGCTAAATCACACACACCTCTTTTCGGTGCCCAGAGGAAGAGGGAAATGGGTAATTGTATTGTGCCTGATACCCAACCCCTACCCCCCCCCCCCACACACACAGAGAGAGAGAGAGAGAGAGAGAGAGAGAGAGAGAGAGAGAGAGAGAGAGATTAATAGCAGCTTCAGGGTCAGCATGGTGGGAAAGGACTAAAAATATGCTGCCTCTGTATGTACACCAAATAAGGAGGCAAATGAGGGTGAGTCAGGTCATGATTTCACATTCTCAACATAATTTCATCTACTTATGTGAAAAGGAAAATGTGTTGTAGTTATTTTTAGATTCTCTATTATAGTCAACAGGGATGAAACAGATTTTCAGATTTAACCTGAATAATAAATCAAATCAGAATGACACAGAACAGATCCAAAAGAGATTGGGTTGCTTCTAAATGCTACAAATACCGATACAAATAGATCCTTGTAATTGCTGTGCGCCCCTCTTAAATATTTTCCCCGCACCTCTGCTCTGATTAAAACCAGAACTTATTGTGAATGCTTTAAGCTTAAAAAAAATGTCAGGAGATCCTGCAGAGTGTTTGGCTTGGCCATCGGTATATAGCAAAAGAACTAGCATTATAACTTAAAAAAATAAGCAACCAAAGTAACAAGCACTAAGCAAAGAAAAGTACCTAGGACAGGTATCTTTTTCTTTAAATGATGCTTTGACAACTGTTTTTGCAAATGTGATTTTCCTGTCAGTGAATCTCCATCTTTAGAGAAAAACTTCATCTGTTCAATATCTGCATATCAAGCAGCACTTTTGGACTGGGATATGGTCATCTAATTTTTTTATTATCATAATATATATATATTACGAGTCTGGTTCAAACTTACTTATTGAATTACTGACTATCAGGCACAACATGCAGCAGAATAATCTGCAAATTGATTTTATTCATGGACATCTCCATATTTACTCCAGTTGCAGACATGGCATAGGCAAACCTTACAGCTCTAGAGGAACAGTTTTCTTTGGTCAAGACAATTCATTCAAGGCAAGAGGTGAAGAGCAGACAATTTTGCAGTGAGGTTTCCCTGCCTTCTGTAACCTTGTGGTGAAATCTCATGATACTTAAAACACGGTTTAATATAAATGAAATAAAAACTTACATAGTTCTTTTCCAGCGCATCAAAGCACCCTTGAATCCTGCTGGAGCAGATATATTAATGAATGAACATTCATCCAAATATATATAGTGATAACATTCTTAGTTGCCAAATGGAGTTTAGAGCTCATAGCAAACAAAATGAAGGAATGCTCTGGAATGTAAAACCTGTGCCCAGTTAATCAATAGTAAGGATTATATAAATCTCTGGTTTTTGTACCATCCTTGGTTGGGGATGTATGGAGAGAGTTTGTGCAGAGCCAGGCATCTGCTACAATCAATATCCACTATGGTATCTTCTTGATCATTTAGGATTTCTGTTTCTTACCACTTGACTATCTGGAGTGAACCCTGGCAGCTTTTATCTTCTCGAAGAATTTTTAGGCACATGTCTGGAGGAAGAAAAACAATGCAGTTAACTGGTGTTTGCCAAGTTGATTTCCAGCTACCAAATATTGGCTGCTTCCGGACAAGTGGCTTCAAGTTCAACCTAACTGCTCTTCCGTTGGAACTCGGAAGTATTGTGCTTTTTCTATGTGTACATCTCACTATACGTATTTGCAAAGAGAGACAGAGACAAAGACAGAGAGAGCAGCTTCAAATCCACATTAAACTTCAATGTAAGGTAAAGGTAAAGGACCCGGGGACAGTTAAGTCCAGTCGAAGCTGACTACGGGGTTGCGGCACTCATCTTGCTTTCAGGCCGAGGGAGCTGGCGTTTGTCCACAGACAGCTTTCCAGGTCATGTGGCCAGCATGACTAAACTGCTTCTGGCACAACAGGACACCGTGATGGAAACCAGAGCACACGGAAACACCGTTTACCTTCCCACCACAGCGGTACCTATTTATCTACTTGCACCAGCGTGCTTTTGAACTGCTAGGTTGGCACGAGCTGGGACAGAGCAACGGGAGCTCAAGCCATCATGCAGATTCGTACCACCCACCTTCTGATCAGCAAGCCCAAGAGGCTAAGTGATTTAGACCACAGCGCCACCTGCGTCCCTAAACTTCAATGTGGATACGCCTGACATGTAATAACTCAAGAGCTCAATGAAAAAGAAAAGGCAAAGGCAGCAAAAGTTACCATCTAAATAGCAGGTTCCATAAGAGCTTTCTGGGAAGAGCCCTCGGAGGTAAGTTATGCAGGAGATTGAAACTGCTAGCAGCCTTTTCACCAAAACCATAGACTGCTGCTCAGTGGCAACTCTGTTTGGAAACAGAGACGTTTCCTGAAAATGATGAAAACATATTTCCTATTTGCTTTAGAAGACAAATAAATAAATTGGAGGTCTACATTTTCTTCTTGAAATAATACTACAAGTTTGCTTTGTACCTTCAAAGTTTTGGGCTTCTGCCCAATATGCAAGAGTTGAGCAGTAGCCATATTCGTTCAGTTAACTGTTTTGCAAGGAGTATTGGACCTACAAGAAGACAGATATGCCTGTGATAAGAAAGAGTTACTTCTAGGCAACCAGGGATTTTAGCTGTTCCCTGGCTGCCCCAATTTTAGACTCCAAATGATTACCATAAGTATGGCAGGCTAGCAAAAGTTTTTGAAGACCGTTAAGCTTTGGAGGCTGATTTTCAAGATTGACCTATGCCAGGGGTCAGCAAACAGTTTCAGACCTTGTGGGGGGCTGGACTATATTTTTTGGAGGAAGAAAAGAACAAATTCCTATGCCCCACAAATAACCCAGAGATGCATTTTAAATAAAAGCACCACCAAGAAGACCCTGTCACAGTTCACGGCTAAGTGGGCAAATGCCCATGATTAAGTCATGGTGTTGAAGGGGCTGAGTGTTTGACACAAATTAAGCACCACTATTAAGTGTGCATGCAGATTTGATACAAAATTTAGGGAGTGTGGGGAAGAGCATCACCTCTCCCCTGCCTTAGGAATTTCTCAAGAGTTCTCACCCACATTCGTACCTAAGGTTTTGAGTGGTGGCAAAAAATATGAGATCTGAACTTTTGACATGGCTGAGTGTTTTATCACGAGTGGCCAGAGGTTCTTGCTGTGAACATAAAAAATTCGCTTGTGTAATATCTTTCTTGAGCAGCATTCATTTAACTTCTGTCAGGAACTGAATGATCTGGGTGCCAGCGGCTCTATGGTCCCCCAATCATAGAATTGTAGAACTGTAGAGTTGGAAGGGATCCCAATGGTAATCTAGTCCAACCCCCTGCAATGCAGGAATCTTTTTGCCCAACCTGGGGCTCAAACCTGGAAGACTATACAATTCTTTATAATATTATTATGGTTCAAAGCAGTAACTGAACCAATTTCCAATACTCAGAAAATGTGATTCTCAGTAAGAAGTGAAGCTTTATGCTATTCACTATCCCTGCGTGCCACACTCATTAACTTTGTACAGTACTTATACTGAGTCACATAGACCATTAGTCTCCCTTCTTCTGTCCTAGTTTAAGGCAAAGGTCTTTTTCTAGCCTGCCATCTGAGTGCTTTTTATTCCAAGTATGTGTGTAACCGGGAATGAGGTAGGAGAAGAGGGAAATAACATTGTTCATTGCCTTGAGTAACATAGATGAAAGGTGCCGACTAAATTATAAATACAATTATTCTAACCAGTGGCATGTGAATAAAGGGCAGCAAAAACTATTACACACAATCAGGTAAGCCATAGCTGCTGAATATTGCGTAGGTCATGAGTAGGCAAACTAATGCCTGGGGGCCGGATCCAGCCCAACTGCCTTCTAAATCCGCCCCACGGACGAGACCTGGAATCAGCGTGTTTTTACATGAGTAGAATGTGTGCTTTTATTTAAAATGCATTTCTGGGTTATTTGTGGGACCTGCCTGGTGTTTTTACATGAGTAGAATGTGTGCTTTTATTTAAAATGCATCTTTGGATTATTTGTGGGGCCTGCCTGGTGTTTTTACATGAGTAGAATGTGTGCTTTTATTTAAAATGCATTTCTGGGTTATTTGTGGGACCTGCCTGGTGTTTTTACATGAGTAGAATGTGTGCTTTTATTTAAAATGCATCTTTGGATTATTTGTGGGGCATAGGAATTCATTCATTCCCCCCCCCAAAAAAAAATTTAGTCCGGCCCCCCACAAGGCCTGAGGGACAGTGGACTGACCCCCTGCTGAAAACGTTTGCTGACCCCTGATCCGGTGCATTTGAAGGCTGACAGATACTGTCCCTGGCAATTCTGGGTTGCACCAATGCTAGTCCTACTCGGAGCAGACCCACAGAGGGTTATTTATTTTTAATAAATGTGTATATACTCATAACAATATCCAAGTGGTTTCCAACAATTATAAATACACTGTATGTACCATACAATAGAGGGTGTGACTCATTTAAATCAATTAAATTCCACAGGTTTACCCTGAGCAGGACTTAAGTTGGACACAATCCCTGAAATGTTTAGCTGTGAGGTGAATTTCTCCCCAGAGGTTTTTTAACTGCTTTTGGAAGTTCTTTTTTTGTTTGTTTAGTCGTTAATTGTATTTTTTTATTAAAGAAGTGTTTGCCTCCCTGGGCTCATTTGCAATGAAGGGCGGGATTATAAATTTAAGAAATGAGTACTAAGCGATCCCTGGAACGCGTGAAGAGCAGCTGAAGTGTCCCTGAGCAAGTGCAGAGCGCATTTCCCTTGAGGATCAGATTAGAGAAGGGCTATTTTCAAACTGAGAAGAAACTGAACCTCTCCAGACCTCTAATTAGGCTGTGGGCTATCTCGAAGGTGGGGCAAGCAGTGGGGACATTTGTTTCCTTCTTTCCCTATATATCTGGGGGAGTTTTGCGACGGCGGGAGGGAAAGCCGCAATTTCCCTCAGACGGAGCTTCCCTTCAGGTCGAATAGAATCCTGCCCGCTTCCCGCCTAAATTCAACGGTCGACTCCGACGCTCTCCTCAGGTGGGCGCTGAATTTAGGCGGGAAACGGGTAGGATTCTATTCAGCCTGAGGGGGAAAAAACCTCCGTCTGAGGGAAAACCTCTGGCCGTTTAGTTTCATATTAAAGCATTAATCCGGGTTTAGTGCCTCAAAGCATCTATCTCCAAAGGCTGGGCTGGGGGAGACTCGCTGCCTGAAAACTTGGAGAGCGATTGCTGCCAGGGTTTGTGGACAATACTGAGCTCGATGGACCAAGGGGCAGCTTCCTATTTTCTTGCAAATAAAGTTGGCTCGGGTGGAGGGAGGGAATCTGCTTCGCCAGCTCCGCTGCTTCCTCCTCCTCCTCCTCCTCCAATCTTTCCCCGAAACCTTCAATAGGTGCCAGCCCTTTCCAAGGTCCCGTTCAGGCTCGTCGTGCCGGCTACTTGCGCAAGGGAAAGGGGTCCTTTGTTTTGTTACAAGCCCCAGTTCCCGCCTCCAGCCATGCCTCTGCTTCTAAACTGGTTTATGCAGGAGGCGTCGTAGTCCCTGTTTCGTATTCCGCCTTTACTGGAACCTCCTTTCCTGAACCTCTTTAGTCATGTTGTTGGTTTCATATTGAAACCATGTTGTTGGTTTCATATTGAAGCATGAATCCGGGTTCAGTGGCTAAAAAGCACCTATCTCCAGGCAAGGGCGAGGAGAGACTCCCTGCCTGAAAACCTGGCGAGCGATATCTGCCAGGGCTTGTTGACAATACAGTACCAATGGGCTGACTTAAGTTGTAGAAGGCAGCTTCCTTTTTTCGTGCAAATGAAGGTGAATCGGGTGGAGAGAGGGAGTCTGCTCCGCCAGCTCCGCTGTTTCCTTTTCCTCCTTTAGCCGGTTGGGGAAACCTTCAGATCGGTGCTTTGCAAGGTGTACCTATGAAGTCTCCTTTCGGCGTTGCTCGCCGGCCTGATCCTGCCGGCTGCTTGCGCAAGGGAAAGAGATCCATTTTTCTTTTCTTTTTTTATGCAAATCTCAGCCATGCCTCTGGGGCAATTGACCTCCTGGCCCGCAGAGGAGCTGTCTCTTTCTAAACTTGTTTATGCACGCAGGATCGCCCCCCTTTCGGCTTCCGCCTTTACTGAACTTTATAATCGTGTTGTTGGAAGGGGGAGGTGGCTCAAGGTGAAACAAACGCGCCCGCTAGGTTCTTTCTTCGGCCGCTTTTGGTTTGCTTTTGGGCTTTTGGCTTGTTTGTTTATTTATTTTGGAAAGTTGGCCATGTGGACGCATTGCAAGCCGAAGCTGTCAAACTGCGAAGTTTGGTTGGAAAGCTTAGGGCAAGCAGGGAATCAAAAGTGCAAAGCTTGGGGCAAAAGGCCAATCGCGTTTTCCAAAGGCTGGAATCAGCAAGCGGAGCCCATGGATCAACAATGCTCCTCACAACACCCAAGGGAGCTTTTTGCCAGGAAAGAAATTGGGGTCTTTTGTCAAGAGCAGCCTAGGATTGGAAATCCATATCTGGAAGATGCTTTTCTTCAGGATTACTTGAAATCACAGCTACCAACTGAGGTCTGTATTTTATATATCATATTCTATACATAGACACACAGATATATATTTAATGCATGCACACACGCACACACACACGCACACACACACACACACACACACACACACACACACACACAATGTTCTGTGACATCTAGAGACTCCTAGAATTGTAGAATTAGAAGGGACTCCAAGGGTAATCTCATCCAACCCCCTACAATGCAAGAATCTCAGCTCGTTTGCACAGACAATTTACATGGATTTGACTACTTCCTCTGATTTTTAAAAAAGCAAGACTGAGACTCTTAGGGCAGCACCCCATTCATCCAAATGTAGCAGCCTACACTGAATTCCAAAGCTGTCCTTGAATACCCTCCAATATTTCACAAATGGAAATAGAGACAGGTTAATAAAATTCCTGTTCCTATACCAAGGACCACTGCACAAGCCACCACTATCTTTTGCACATTGCTAAAGGTTCTGTTCTCTCACCTGTGTTAATTGACCCTACATAGGAAGGTACCTTCCACTGAATCAAACCAATTGGCCTATCTAGCTCAGTATATTTGACTGGCAACAGCTCTCCAGGGAACCTTTCCCAGCCCTACCTGGAGCCACCATTGGGGATTGAACTAGGGACCTTTTGTCTGCAAAGCAGATGCTCTTCCCCTGAGTTACAGAAAAGTATTTTGCCCTCCAGTGATTTAAAAGTCAGATGGGTGTTTGTTCTTTGCTTAAAAGTTATGCAAGAAGCCAGCAGTTTGCCCTGTTCCCAAGCTGCTGTCCACAGTTAAAAACAAACCTCGCTAGTTGAAGCAGGTATGTGCAGTTATGTATGTGCGGTAGTGGCACCCACCCTGTGGAACACCCTCCCTTCAGATGTGAAGGAAATAAGTAGCTATCCTATCTTTAAAAGACATCTGAAGGCAGCCCTGTTCAGGGAAGTTTTTAACATTTAACGCTGTATTGTTTTTAATACTTGATTGGGAGCCACCCAGAGTGGCTGGCAAACTCAGCCAGATGGGCGGGGTATAAATAATAAATAAAAATAATAATTATTATTAAGTAGTATATTTTTTAAGTGCAAGACAGTCTCCCAAGCCATGTCCTGGAGGAAAGTCCAAAAGTTCAGGCAGCGGGGTTGATTCTTCCTAACATAAGCACATTTCAAATAGCAGCAGTACATAATACTCAGTTTAAAAGGATCAGTACAAGAGACAGGTGAGGTCAAACAGGGAGCCCAATAATTTGTTTTATGTTCTGCTTGCTGTGATGTTCTGTTTTGTTTTGTTTTTATTTAATTTTATTTAATTTTTTTATTTTATTTTATTTTACTTTTTATTTATACATACATACATACATACATACATACATACCTGTACATACTTGTCCATCTGCCCACATTCTTTTACTTTGCAGGTGTTTGCTGACGTAAGTTTGGACCTTGAACAGTTTGGGGCTCGAGTGAAGGATGAAATTGATCTCCTGGGACGCGAGTGTGAGTTAAACCCTCCACAACTTAAGCAGTTCGATGCCTGGGGGCGGCGTGTGGATGAAATTATCACCTGCCCAGCCTGGAAGAGGATGAAGGAGATCTCGGCTGAGGAGGGGCTGATTGCTGAGGCTTATGAGAGGAGATACTCTAACTGGAGGTACAAATTTAGTTGACACTTTCTGACTCAGTTGGCCACACTTCAGGGCGGCGAACATGTCCATATACCTCCAGTGCCATTCAAAATGAAATGTCCCTACAGTGGGGATAGTGACACTTTCCTAGATGAAAGCACTCCCACAGCATGTAATGATTGGCCACCGATTTGGATGGCTTTAAAAGTCAGCAAGGCAAATTCATGTAAGGCTACTGTCAATGACTAGTAGCTATGATGGCTATGTTCTGCCTCCACTGTTGAAGGCAGTAAGCCTCTGAACCCCATTTGCTGGGAATTGGAAGTGGGAAGACTGCTGTTGTACTCATGTTCTGCTTGTGAGCTTCCCATTGAGGCATCTGGTTGGCCACTGTGAGAACAGAGTGCTGAACCTGATAGGCCTTTAGCCAAGCTCTTCTTCTGTTTTTGTGTAGCTATAATCCAACTGAGATCTCTCTATAGCAAATATATTTTTCCCTTGGCATTTCTAAATTCAGCAAGGCTTTGTTTCTCCTTCCACAGCCGCGTTCATCAGATTGCCAAACTGTACCTTTTTGCACCTTCTTCTGGTTTTTTTTCATGTCCTCTGGCCATGACTGATGGAGCAGCAAAAGTAATAGAGGTGAGATCACAAGTCAGTGCTCAGCAGGTAGATCACTATATTGCATTGCTCTGAATTAGACTAAGTTGGAGGTTCATTTTTGGAATGCTGCTACCAAAGTAAAACGCCGTACCCATAAGTTCCCCTTACCAAAAAACAAAACCCCTATCCACAACACTATTATTTAGAAACTTTGGAGAGCTGCTAGACTAATACTGAGGAAGGCTAATGGTCTGACTCTATATAAGACATATTCCTCAGTTCCCCAAGGCCTTCCCTAATAAGGCCAGATTGGAAGTTAGCAAAACTGGTGCATACGTGGCATCCTGGCTCTGCTTAGATCCAAAGTGAAGCATATCAGCCAGCTGTGCTGAAAACCCTTTTAGCCATTATCTCAGAGGCAGATCTTTGGCAGCACAACTGGTTCCACCATACTGGGCTCTGAGCCTACAGGGCACCATAGTGAACAGAGCAGAATGGAAGGCAAAGGCCGGGGGTGGGGCTCCAAATTTGGTCTTGCACAGGGCGCCACTGAAATTTAAAAGATCAAAGTCTAACCCTAACTATCTGGAGTTGTTGTGTAAGACCTCTGTGGGAAAGGTCCCTTGCCTGACTTTGCAGCCCACCCAGCCCTAGCCAGACTGTCATGGACTGGTTGGATGCAGAGGAGTGGTGGGAGGCAACAGGAAGGGAACCACCAGGCAGAGAAGGTTCAGAGCCAGGGCATTTGTGGTAGGACAATGATGCAGGGTCAGAGGAAAGTGTTGAAAGTTGAATAAGGAACAAGGTATAGTGAGCAGGAAGAGGCTGTGGTGGAGGGCAGCCAAGCCTCAGAGGTGTCAGAGGAATGGGGCCAGGAGACAGAAATGAGGGAGGCTGCTGAAGAATTCAGGGAGTCTCCCCCTCCGGCTGAGACCAGCTCTCCTCCCACCTGGTCTCCCAAAGCATGCAGTGGAATAAAGAGGGAGGAGCAATAAATGACAGGACAAAAGAGCTTTGGGCTGCTGTGGAAGGAACCAGGAGAGGAAATCCTGTTTGTTTTTCTTTCTCCCATCTGTTTCCTGCAACTCCCAACAGTCCTTAGGTATCCCCAAACCCCTCAAAGAAGTTTTTATCCACTTGACATCACGTGACCCTGCCAAATTCTGGACTTCTGGCCAGTGGATGACTGAACGCAGAGGGGGCTCTGATGTTGGTAAGTGTGCCCCAAAGTGGGAAGTCTGACACAGAGTGCAATACAAAATGCCTTAAGAAATGAGTAGTGGTGCAGCTAGATAATGTTATACCATCAGCCTAATGGTCTGTTGAGGCATGGAGAGAGGTCATTTAGATGGCCATGTGTATAACGTCTGTTGAGAAATGCACAATTAACACTTCTCCCAACACCTCTTCCATTCCATGCTTTTAACTGCTTCCACATTTCTAATGGAAAAGAAAAATAAACAAATCAAAAACAGTTTACCAACCTGGTAATAAGAAAGATAATACTGTTAAGCATGTGCAGTCTCACAGTTTAAAAATTCAATTAACTCACAGCACCACCATGACTTTATGAATAAAATTTGATAGTTTCTAATGCTTTCTCATGTGATTCTGTTAAACTTGAACTTGGTGCCATGACCTTTTCCCAAAGTTACTGAGGTGCCAGTTTCTTTTTTCGCTACACTGCTGAATGATAATGTTGCTTTTTCTTTAGCTTGAAGCCAGTGCTGGTTATTTGTGAAGATCATCAGCAGCTAAGACTGGGTGTTCTTTTCTTGCAGCTCGTGGCACAGAAACAGTAGCCCTGGAACTCCCTGATGGCAGCTACAGTCTCCATGGCTTGAAATGGTTTACTTCGGCCACCGATTCAGATATAACTTTGACACTGGCAAGGAGCATGACTGCTGATGGACAAATACAGCAGGTCAGATTCCTTACTGGGGAAACTGAAGGACCAGCTCACAAGCAGTAATCAGTAATGTGGAAGTGGGGTGAGAAACAGGGTCCTTCACTGGCCATTTTGACAGGCGTTGGGGCCACTTACCTGCCACTCACCTGACATCACATGATCCATTGGGCCTTGCTGTGTTAAACAGTTGATCAGCGCTTATAGCAAGACCCACTTTGGTCAGGAAAAGGGTGGTGGCTCAGCTGCACTAAGAAGCTCTGAGAACTCTGTAGCACAGCCAATCCCTTACAGGGCTTGTATCATCACCGAACAGCTGATCAGCACTGACAGCAAACCTTGTTTGCCAAGAAACTATCCAGCGTAGTACACTTTAAGGATCCTGATTGTTCCCTTACAGCCATGTCTTTACCTGCCACATACTCATTTCACATACGATGTCAGGTGAGGATCAGGTGGGCTTGGTTTGCAGAAAACAGCTTCACAGGCCAAAGAGAACCCTTGCCTGGCCTAATTTGGTTCACAGACTGGAGGTTTCCCATTGCTGCACTAATGTATTGCACAATGTATTCATTCTAGCTCCATTCTCCTTGTTACCAGTCAGTGTTTCTCATCTTTGCATTCTCGGCCACAGGGCTCCAAAGGTCTGTCTCTGTTCTACCTGAAGATGCGCGATGAGGAAGGGAAGCTGAATGGGATTGAGATACAACGGCTGAAAGACAAGCTGGGCACAAGGCAACTGCCGACTGCAGAGCTCCTCCTAAATGGAGCCAAGTCACTCAAGGTGAGCAAAAAGAAAAAGGTGTGGAGGAAAACTTCCTCCAAAGCTCACTTTCTACTTCCCTGGTATGAGACAAATGAAAGCAAGTTGCTCTGGAGTAGGGCAGCTCTCTGTGGATTTTGCCCATGCATGGAGCTGCCATGCAGCTGCAGAAGCAGACATCTAACAGCCAAAGCAGCATGGATGAGAATTTCTGCCTCCTTAGGAAGACCAAGTTACTAGCAAAAAAGAAACAGCATCAAACTGTTGAATAATGCCTTCTGGAGTACTATGGTACTCAGAGGAAGACTAAGAGCAGGCCAATGCACTCTGTGGCCGCTACCTTACAATCTCCTCACAGATGGGGAACCTCAGACCTGGAGGCCAAATGCGGTGCTCCAGGTCTCTCTATCTGGGCTTTAAAACACCCCAGGCCACACACCCCACTGGGCCTACTTTATACTCCAAGGGTTGTTTTTTTCTGGCCAGGGTGGAATGTGTCCTTGAACTCCAATTATGGCCTTTGTCTGGATGGAGAATAAAGAGGTGTGTGTGTTGAAAGTAGATTATTGTCCATGATCACTTTTGGTCCCATCCACCACTGGCATCCTCGAAAATTCGTTCCTTGGCCTTCATGCCCTTTCTGCTTTGGTTACGCAGATCCTTACCAAAGAATTGCATCAATCGTTGGTTAGCATGTTTCAGGTTTGTTTTGCTTACTGAGCTGCCCCCTCACAGCATTCCTGTTGTTTATACCCTATGAGCAGCTCTTCCTTTCCTAATGGCTAGATATGTATCTATGCAACTGTGCTGTGTGTATGTATTTCTTGACTGAAGAATATGTGCAGAGTTCCCACTGCTCTGCTTAGGAATTACGGGCAGGCGGAAAGGTTATTATAGGCTTTTATGCCCCAGGGAGAACATGAGAGAAAGCAAAGAGATTCCCTTTTTACTAAATTTCAATCCAGACCATGCTAATTAACCTTATTCTGGCTTTTTCTGCTTCATGCTTCCAGATCTCTGCAGAGGGCCGGGGTGTGGCTTCCATTGTAAACATGCTGACCATCACTAGGATCCACAATGTCATTGGTGCAGTTGCGTCCATGAGAAGGTAATTCATGTCCTCTTCCCTAAGACCTGCTGGGTGCTTGAGCTTAATTATGGCTCTTTGAATCATGCTGCTGTCTGAATAAGCATTAAAGTAAGATGAAGTTGGCTGTGAAAATGCTGTTAAGAAACTCCTGGTTTCCAAATTGTGGTAGTAAACTACAGTTTCCAGGATTCCTTTGGGAGAAACATGTACTTGCAGTGTATGGTACAGATGGTAACTTCCATGTTACTATCTCTCAAATAAAAGCACTACTTGTGAGCTACAATTAGCTACCTCAATCAGAAGTCTACACAGAGGAAGAATGAGGAACCTGAGACACTCCAGATGTTGTTAGACTACAGCTCCCATCATTTCTGACCATTGGCCATGCTGGCTGGGGCTGGTGCAAGTTGTAGTTCAGCAACATCTGGAAGGCCACAGGTTAGTCACTCCTCTCAACAGCTGTGGCCTTTGCGACCTTGGGGCATGTCTTCTCACATGTGACCTTTGCATTTAATTAGCTAAAAATTGCCTTCCATCTCCAGAGTGATCACCCTGGCAAGAGATTATGCCACCAAGAGGGAAGCCTTTGGAAAACCCCTGAAGGCTCACCCTTTGCACATGCAGACTTTGGCTCGAATGGAGGTGAGCATTCGGAGGTGCTGGTTTTGTTTGACCTTGACCCTTGAGGTCTTCCCCTGCCAACTACGAAGCACATGAGACTCCTCTCCACATTCACGTTCCTCTTGGTCGTGAGGTGAAAGTGGTCTTTTCTTTCTCCCTTGAAAAGCCCATAGAGCCAAAGGAGGAAGTTGGAAGAGTGAGGTTCTTTCTCACAACCTGTTTCAGCTCCACGTTCTTTTCAGACCTCAGATAAATTCTGTTGGATCCAGCAGCTCCCTTAGAAAAGCAAAATGCCTGTAGTTTTTCTCTGTCTCAAGGTGCAGTGGGAGCTTACCAGTGGGAGTGCAAAAAGAAGTGACCAGAGGTGGTGGCAATGGCTCTCCAGGATTTCAGGCAGGGAACCTGGATATATCAGGCACTGAACCAGGATTTCAGGCAGCCCTACCTGGATATGTCTGGCATCAGACTTGGGACCTAATGCATGCTAGGCAAATGCTCTACCATTAAGCTAAAATCCTTAAGACATAGGAAGCTGCCTTAAACTGAGTAAGACATCGTTTTCCATCTAGTTCATTACTGTCTACATTATCTGGCACTGGCTTTCCTGTGTTTCAGGCAGGGAACACTTCCAGCCCTACCTATCTATTCCAGGGATTGATCTTGGGACTTTCTGTATGCCAACCAGGTGTTCTGCCTCTCAGCTACCGCCCTTGCCCAATATGAAATCCTTGTTTCTGCTTATTTCTGATACTTGTTGTAAGAACATTGTGTGCTCCTCCACCCTGCCCCAATGATCCCACGCAGTCTTGCTCCTGCAGGTGCAAGCTCGAGGAGCATTCCTGCTGATGATGGAGATAGGGAAATTGCTTGGACTGGAAGAAACCAAGAAGGACACTGAACAAGACCAGCACATGCTTAGGCTGCTGACGCCTGTTGCCAAACTTTACACTGGGAAACAAGTACTGTTTCAAGGCCTAGAATTTGGTTTCATGGTTTAGTTACATATTGGGCTCTGAAGCAAAAAGGGAGGATCCACAGAGGAGCCAGATGCTAATTGTGGGGGAGAAGAGGAAAGGAAAGAACAAAACTTGGTAATTGTTTAATGGCCAAGTGGTTGTGAAATAGTAACACCCTGCCAGGGTAAGCGTATTCAAGAAATTGAACTACTATAAACATATTGGAATGATAGCTACTCCGATGTTTTCCTGGATGGGCTTCTGCCCTAAGGTGGTCCCTTAGCCTTGATCCTCTTTTCAACAAGCCTTTCCCATCCCCAGATTCTAGACAGTGCAAAGTGGGATAGTGCAAATGTGCCGCATTTGACCTCCCCACACCCCAGTCTGCTGACAGGTCTGTAATGCGCTTTAGGTGTATATGAAGTGGTCAGAGATGGGCAGAGACCAGGGGCAGATCTCTGGGTGTTCAAGGTTAATGGGAATGTGCACATACCACATGTCTTTGTTGCAGGCTGTTGCGGTTACCTCAGAAGGGCTGGAGTGTTTTGGAGGGCAGGGCTACATGGAAGATACAGGCCTGGCAGGAATTTTACGGGATGCCCAGGTATTAAGCCACACACCCACACCCTGCAATAAATGCATTTTTCTTAGCTTCTCCTTCTTTCAGCAGCTTATATCCTATAGCAATGCTGTTGAGGTAGAGCAGGGGACAAAAACTGGCTTCAGAATCTTGGTGGTGGCTCCATTATTTGGAATCTCCAGGGGCTTAGACATTGCTTGTCACAGTGGTCTAAGCTCACACTAGAATTAGTTATTTTCACTCTTCTTTCAGGTAAAAGTTCTGCAGTTCAAAAATGTACTCTCTGCATCTGTTTCTCCAGGATTAAGAATGCACCAGCTGTTGATAGAGAATGTCTTAGAAAGAGCAGCTTCAAACTGTGCCCCTACAGCTTGTAACTGGATTTACGCGCCAAATGCCAGGGACTTCAATTTAACGGCAGGTGTTAATCATGAGTTAGATACAATCCCTTAGTGCCAATGTTATTTCTTCAAAGATGAATATTTATAGTAAGCTGATAGACACAAACAGGCTATATTTGGGAGGGGCATTCAAAAATATTACTTGGAGGGCAATCCCTTCTCTATTGCAAAGCACATCCAGGAGACTGCATTTCATCAGAGAAGGGCTGGGGGCACGTGTCATCATTCCACTCTCACTTGTTTACAGCGGTCTTTTTTGGTGGCCGGGGGCGAGTGTGCACTGGGCGGGGGCCGGACATGCAGGGCCCAGAAAACCCAACATGCCAGGCTTTCCCTCACCGCCAACACTGCTAAGTGTACGTACATGGGGCATGGAGGGTTCACGGAGCCTGCGTGCTAGTTCATCCCTGGCCACCAGAATCAAGCGGGGTTACACCCCTGCCCACCCATGCAGGGAGAAGCCTGGCTGACCGACATGGCCCTTGGCTGGCAAATCCCCAACCCACCCTGACGCTGGCCAGGCAGACATTCAGCAAGGGGGCTGGGGACACAGCTGTCAGGCCAGGCCAGACTCCAGTGCTGATAACCCGCAGCAGCAGGCAAGTGGGACAGGAATCCCTGTGTTGCTCACACCCCCTAAAAATCATGCGCCTGCTGCTCTCCCCACTGCCCCATGCTATTCCCCTGCTTGTTAATATAGTCTGGATGGGAACATCACAGATGGTAGAAAGCAGCTGTCGGGAAAGAGCTCAGCATCCTCTGCTACCCATTTTCCAACTCAAAACCGTGCTGACCAGTGTATTTTGTGACCAGAAAGGGCAATTTGTTTTTCAGATTTCTACGTTTATTTTCTTCAGTCTTTGCCAGCTTGGTGCCCTCCAGTTGTTCTGGACTACAATTCTTAGCAGTCCCAGCCAGCACAGCCATAGAATGCTAGAGCTGGTGGGAGTTGTAGTCCAAAACATCTGGAGGGTGACAGATTGGCAGAGATTGATATATTGCAGAGATTTCAGGAGCGATATTTCATCTGGAGTGACATGCAGTTGTTCTTACTCTTCCATCTATTACTAGTCTAACATCTCAACTTTCCCTAACGTTTTAGATTTTGGTTCCTTCCCTTGTCATTTTGTTTGCTGTCCCACTTTTCTCTGACTCCCCGACAGGTGCTAACTATCTGGGAAGGAACAACCAATATCCTCTCTCTGGATGTTCTGCGCTCCCTAGTCAAGAGCCAAGGAAAAGTGCTGGATGCATTTTTCTCTACTGCCCAGGTGAGCATTCCTCAACAAGGACACATTACTGTTAATGCCACTGCTACAAATGTAATTCTAAACTATACCTATCTTCCAACCTGGTGCCTTCCTAATGGTTTTGACTGCAATTCCCAACAGCCATGGCCAACAGAGTTGTGCTGGCAGGGGCTGATGGCATGTGTGTTTGTGTGATTTTTTAAAATTTATATTCTATCCTTCCACCCAAAGGAGCCCAGTAAGCAAGGAAGCAATAAAACAATCAAACATCTTAAAAACCATTCCAGTACAGATGCAGACTGGGAAATATAGCCACTTAAAAGGCTTATTGAAAGAGGGAGGTCTTCAGCAGGTACCAAAAAGGCAACAGAAGTGGCACATAATCATTGACTGGGTATATAGGGGGTGAGATGAACGTTCAGGTACCGTGGTCCCAAGGTCTATAGGATTTTATACACCAAAGCCACTACATTGAATATAGCCTAGTTTGTGTAGGGCACCATGCTGGGGAAGGCTGCATTAAAACAATCTTAAGATTGCAGAAGGTGGAAAGGAGTGCATAAGCCACATCCATTCCTGTGCCCTCAGCTATGATGAAGAGATTGCAGCAGTTTGTCTGTGCTAGAGTGGTTTTCAAAGAGACAAAGCTCAAATATCATGAATATAAAGATGAATGGTTGTTTTCTAGAGTTTGTGAATAGACATGTGTGTATTAGGGGCCAAAGTATTTAAGAAATCACTGTACTTTTTAACCATCATGCTGGCTGGGGCTAACAGGAGTTATAGTCCGAAAGGCAGAGGGCAACAGGTTGAGGAGCAGGCCACTATTAAGAGGTGACAAAAACATCTAGCATAGATGGCTTGATTCTTAGCCATGCTGTCAAATGGAAGGTTATACCAGCTGCACTTATACACTGCAGCCGACACACTAAAATGTCATGAAACACAGTTTGGAAAGCTCTGACTCAAGGTTTAATGTATTTGATCCCGGCTGTATTTTTGTATTTCATTCCATCTAACATCATGTGTGTTTATTCTATGACATGGGAGGGGGACATGACCCTCCAGATGTGATTGGGAAGCTGCAACATGGGATTTGGAGTCTCCATCAGCTAGCTGGCATGGGCACTATGTATTCAGGAATGATAGGTATAGTCTAAAAATAGCTGGAGGACTACAGACTCCCCTCCCTCCCCATTGCACTATGTGATAACGCTTATGCATGTGATAAAGCGGACTCAAGTTCTTAAAAGTTTATGTCATACTGACAACTGTAAATCCTTTAAGGTACCCGAAGCCTCTTTCTAGTTCAGATCAACATACTTGTCCGGAGAAAAAGGTAAACTTTGGTTCAGATTTGCTAACAGCTGAAAAGATGGTTTAGATTGGACAGCAGTACTGGCTGTTTCGAGAAACACTGATTACCATATGATTGATTTCCTTGCAGGCCAGGTTGAAGGTGGCGCTTAGCGTCTCTGAACTGGAAATTTCTGTGCAAATAGTTCAAAATGCTCTCCACAAACTCAAACAGTTCACTCAGAAAATAACCTTAAAGGGGGAAGCCGGGATGCAGCTGTCTGCAAGAGACTTTGCCTATGCTCTGGCACGGATCTATGGAGGTAATGAAAAATGCTGTTAAATAATCACTTTGCCAGCTTACTACGGAATGATGTAGAATTCAGTGCAGTAGGCTGAAGCTTATGATCACTGGGCATTTCTGGGTGATCTTCCAACCCAACTCTGCACTGCGAGTCGCTGACCAATGATTAAAAAGTGGCATTTTTTTGACTGGATGCACAGCCACGTAGCAAGTGACTCATCTCAGGCAGGAGTAAAATGTCTTAATGTAAAAGATGCAAGAAATTTACTTTGGGATAGGGAGAAGAAATCCATAATTGAAAAACAGCTGTTTCCAATACCGTGACAATCAAAAGAGGATTTTTGACAGGCACAAAATGTGTTCTAGTTCCTGATACAAAGGAGAGTCTGGCTCCCTCAGTACAACTAACATCATATGGCACATAGCAGTACACAAGAGGGCAGCACCAAATCAGTGGACATCAAAAAGATTTAAGTTACCAGCACAGAACTGAATTTCTTGGAAAGCCAGCACATCAAGCTGGAATAGTTTATTTTCATTGAGGCAATTGTTCCTAAGAACATGTCTCGGAATTCTTCAGAAGATGCTGGATGCACAATCTCCTGTCTGTGTGAACTGCTGTCGTTTTAAGCAAGCAGGCTGCCAGTGATCAGTGTAATTTCAGAGAAGCCAATGGCCAGATCACCTTTCCTTGTTGCTCCCAATCACTGCCATTATCTGTTCCACCACCTGTGACTACCTGATCTATTGACTACTTCCTCAGGCATACACCCATCTGGAAACGTTATCTTCATTACCTTCTAGTTTAAATCCCATTTTTCAGCTTTTGCCTCTGGAATTAAGTGTGGCAAAGACAAAACACCCAGCAGGGGTGGGAAAGAGATGGCACTAGATCTTTGGACTGCTGTTACTTTAGTGGCATTAGGTGTATACGGGGGGTGAGGGGATATTCACAGACTAGTCTGTATGCCACAAAGGCCCACCATGGGCCAGAATGACTCACGTATGACTGGCTGATTTCTGGCAGAGGCATGGGGAACTTTTTTCAGTTAGAGGGTTGCATACCATTCAGGGAAACATTTCAGGGACCACAGACCTGTGATGCGTAAGGCCCAAACCCAAAGTGGTGGAGAAATAAATGTAAATTTTATCTTTTACAATAGACTAGCTTCTATGCACCCCTGTCCTCCAGCAAGCAGCATTATTAGAGCTCAAGGGAATACTCCAGCCAGCCTAAACAGGCAAATAGGATATGACAGAAGGGTGGTGAGGGGTGGGTCTAGGGAGAGTCTTAAGGGCCAGGTTAAGTGGTGCTTGAGGGCCATATTTTACCCCTGAACCTGAGGTTTCCCTCCTTGCTGTAGCAGAATAATGTTACTTGGACGATAGGTCAGTAATATTAACCACCTATGTATTTGCTTTATATAGGAGTTCTCCTGCTGGAATATGCTGCCAGGCCGAATGCTTCAGCCACAGACATCTATACTGCTCAGAGGTATTTAATAAGCTTAGTCCATCCTCCAAAGCAATTTCTAAGATGGCACAGGCATATTCATATTTTTAACTGCTTACGAAAGGGGGGCAGTCCTGGAATGCTGAAAGTCAGTGCAGCTGTCAAGGCTGAAGAGAAACAGTTTAGATCGGAGAACCTCTCATACGGCTCTAGAGCGCCAGGCTGTATGCATGTAGGGAAGCGAGAAAGGGACATACTGAGAGGACAGAACTGTGTGATATTGGTGGGAAGCGGTCAACTCTCACATAAGCATTTCAGAGTGGTCAAATCTATCCAGTAAACTGTTTGGTTTTCTAATGGGACCACACGTGCCTTGTGAACATTAGGCTCCTGAATATGGGTGGCAGAGCAGATGGTCACAAATCTCTTCACTAAATATAAATATTAAATGTTGATGCTTATGGCGAAGAGATAGTATTTAGTTTCCAACATACATCAGGGCAGTTTCTTGCAAACCTTTAGCCAGGTGGGAAATCTATGGCCCGCCATAAGTTGTTGAACTAGAACTCCCATCAGCCTTGATGATTGGCCACGCTGACTGAGGCTGATGGGAGATGTAGCTCAGCAACACCTGGAGGGCCAAGGGTTCACCACCTCTGCTTAATGCAGTTGGAGAATCATTGATGGGTTTAAAGTTTAAAACCAGATTTCCAGTTTAAATCAGTTGTACACAAAGGGCTTTGCTGCAACTCTTACAGATGGTGTCACCAAGACATGTGTCCTGTGGACAGTGAAGACAAAGCTGGGTCTTATAGCACTGGAGCAGCTTCTCTGGATACTTCCTTGGTTTATGACAAACACCCAGTTCTGAAAGGAAGACTGTAAGAAGGAAGGCAGAAGAGATGCCATGCTCTATCCTGGAATAAAGAAGTTAGTGGGGATAGAGACAGTTCTGATACAATAAAAAAGGTATTGCTTTACCCTGAAGTAAGCTGGCAAAGACTGCAGTAAATAAAAGTAGAAATTTGAGAAACAAACAGCCTTTGTCACAAAACACTGCATTCAACTGTGTGCATTCAAATCTTTTCAGTTCTTAATTTTTAACAGCCATGAGGATATAGAAAGAAGTGTATGAGCCCAAGTCTCGATGCAATCCATGGCTGCAAATCACAGTTGAATAGATCCCCAAGTTACTCTTTGTGCCTCTACCTTAATGACACACAGGTATGTTATGACCACTCAGCATAATCAACTTCTAGCTCATTATGGAATACAAAGCAAACCTGACCTGTAAGGACAGTGGCATTGTGTCAAAAAGTTTGGAATGTGGCTCCTCCATCGGACACCTGCTTAGCTCCCAGTTACATTTCATGTACACTTGTCAAGAAACACACAAAAAGATATTAACAGGGCTAAATGACATAGGTTACAAAGCAGTGTGTGTGTTTGAGTGTGTGCGTGTGTGTGCGTGTGCGCGTGTGTGTCCCAACTACTAAGTTCTGAAGGCTCTGTCTTTGCCCATATAACTGCTGCAAACCAAAAAGACCCCATTTAAGCCCTAGGAACCTTTCCAATTTGCAGGCACTTAGGCTGCATCCCCAAAAGCTGTAGGTGGTTTCAGAAGAAAATCCATGGAATTTATTAGATGGAAAGCCATTTTATCCAGCCAGATGGGTGTTAGCTGCTCCTAATGAACCACAAGGGAATCCAAGGATCGGCAGCTCCAAGTAGCCACACCACACAGACCAAAGACTACAGGCCAAATGTTCATATGAAGTCTCACCCACTTGCAAAATGGTTTACACAGGAACGTCTTTCCAGAGAGTGTGATGGAGCTCTCAGAGGGGATGACAGAGAAGGCTATAAACATGGAGATTCTTGCCAAAACAGATCAGATGAAAGAAAAGTGCTAGGAAGAACTCTAGTTTTATTGTGGGATACTTAGCTGGGCTGCTTAAAGGGAGTAAGGAGAAAGAAATTTGTAGCAGATTTATATGGTAAACTGGGAAATTTATATGGTAAGCTGGGAGCGCAGGAAAAGTCATTTAATGCTGTAGATCAGCGGTTCTCAACCTGTGGGTCCCCAGATGTTGGACTACAACTCCCATCATCCCTGAGCTCTGGCCTTGCTAGCTAGGGGTGATGGGAGTTGTAGTTCAACAACATCTAGGGACCCACAGTTTGAGAAAGGCTGCTGTAGATCCTACCTACTGCCTGCCACTGAGGTAGTGAACACACCTCAAGCAGAATACCCAATTGGTGATGCAGTGTTCTCTTCTTGTGTGAGTAATGAGGGATGTAGCTGTGTAGTACACCGGTGTCTCTCATAGCTTGTGCATTTGGTACAACACAGTGTGTGCGCATATATACATGAAAAGGTTTTGAAAGGTTTTTTACAAGAGGAGAGGCATCTCATACTAGTAAAACCCTCAAGAGGTCAACTTGCTTCCAAAGGCAAACAAGGCTCTGTGCCGCTGCTGCTGCTGTTGTTGCCACCACCACCCTGCCCAAACCAGTGATAAGGAAAAAGGGAAGACGTAGCAGCACATTTCTCCAGCTTACGGAAGGGTGGGGCAGTTAAAAAAGTAGGAAGTGGGTCAGCAAATGCTCCCATGCAAAACTCTAAACTTTATTCACTTTTATTTATATATTTAACAATTCTAAAGTATTTATGTCTTGCTCTTGACAAAAGAAAATTGAAAAATATAAAGGAGCAACTTTGCGCTCCTCTTCAGGAGAGAAGAGTATTATATATACACAGCTATCTGGCGCGAGTGTCCTGCTTTACATACAAAGAATAAAATATTAATAAAAAAGTGCTTCATTGATCAAAAAGACTAAGAGCTGCAAGCGTTTATTCACACTGTACATCACAGACACGCCCCCCCCCAAAAAACCCGTATCAGAACCTCTTGGCACCTGTCGTTATGAACTGCAGAATATTAGACCTTGTTTTCACCATCTATTTGTACCATTAAAACCACAATTATGCTTTTCCTTCAAAAATCATCTCTCTATTCACCCACTTTAATGGATAAGTATAGATAAACTCCATTTACTCCATTGCAACTCCCACCTCTTAAAAAAAGAGTGCTATGCATCTTTGCTGCATACTCCCATAACATTTAATTTTATATTAAAAATCCAAAAGCCAAATTAGAGCCAGACTTTGTATTGCCCGTTCTCCCAGCTGGAAGAAAGGAGGAGTACAAAGAAGCTACGTACATCCCCAAGCTGCCTTAAAAGGTGCAAAGTCTCTTCCTATGTCTCTTGGAAACACTTGATTTTCATTCCCAAATGCTTCCCATGTATGACTGTCTTGTAATCAACACACACACCTTTTCACAGAGAACATGGAAAGAAACAAAAGTTTGCTGACGGCTTTCTTCTATCAGGTATTCCAATACACTCGAAAACTTCACTTTAGAAGGCATTGCCCTATCTTGGCAATAGGTTACTTCTAACTTTGCAATCTCTTTTTGGAAGATTGGTTTGCTTATTACAGCACTGCTGCTGGAGTCTCTCTTCTTCCTCCATGCTGCTATTAATACACAGCCCCCCTTGGTATGGTTGGAGGGCTTTACTGGCAGTGCCACACATTCCCCACAGTTGCTGGCTTAGGTACAGTTGCCCACAATGCGTAAGAGCCACAGGGAGATCAGTGCTGCCTACGAACTTGTGCCATGAGGAAGACATCTCAAGCTGAGGCAGTTTCAAGTGGTGGCAGCCGTGTGATAAGGGAAACATGTTCAGTAGTCAAATTCTACAGGCTGGGGCAGAGGAAGATAGAGGCATGTCACTACTTGGTGGAATATTTAGGCAGAAGCTGCTTCAGCTTCCCCTAGCAAATGAATTGCAGAAAAAAATGTATTTTCACGCCCACCAACCAAAACCTGTAAGTGTTTTTTTGTTGGCAGGGTTGGGTAGGGAAGACGATATTAAAATAAAAATAGGAGGACTCAAAACTCTTCATAGCACAGCAGCAGAAAAGTGATTTTAATGTAAGGGGCACATTTTCATTTTAGATGAGTTGTATCTTTACATACATATCTTTTGGGGGGCAGTTGTTAAAATGCCCTAGTTTGGGGGCCTTGGCAAACCAGTTTTCACTGACTCTCCTGGGCAGAAAAAAACCCAAAAAATCAAAGCCATCCCCCATTTGCTTTGGGGTTCTCCTTGTGAGAGGGGGAGCCTGGCCAACAGTATTATTTGACTTTGCATGCAGCCTTCCCAGTGCAGCGAAGCAGCTCTGCCTTCCGTGTAAACTATCTTTTTTTAAGAAGAAAAAAGTGGGGGCAAGGATAGCATTTTAACAGCTAGTAATAAGCCCAAACACCAGTTCCTTCAAAACAAATTGCATGTACAAGTGAGGTGCCAGTTTAAAAATACAACCCTGAACAGGAATGGTCTGTCCAATCCCCCTTCCCTCTCACTTCCCTCAAACAAGCGTACACTTTCTTTAGCCAAAGTGGTCCAGGCATTGCCTACCTTGAGCCACAAGTCTGCCAACATCGGCAAAGGACTGCCCAACGTGGAGATCTGCAACCCATTCTGCCGCCCCTTCCGCCATGCCTGCCCTTTCGTGCAGCAAGGATAACTAAGCCCACTCTAAGAACAGAGAGGGAGAGAGGTTTTTTTTTGAGAAGGCAGCTCCCATTTCTTCTAGCAGCAACAACTTCCCAAACAGCAGGTTGCTGTTGGGAAGCAACAGGAGTGACTGGGGGAAAAGAAAGCATAAGCACTGACGCTACAAGGTATTCACAAGGTCCCTGGACCGATTTCCCTTCCTCTCACAGCAAGGTAGAATCATCCGTCTGCAGCACAGTTCTGACAGCAGGGCAACAGAAATGCCAGCGGGGAAGATTCCAGACCCTCTTTTCGTAGTCTCCCAGCAAAATCCACACAAAATTTACATGAGGTGGATGAAAATGACACTGGGAGGAACAGCTGGAAAGGAGGGCTTTCTGCTCCACTAGTACAGGCCCAGCATCCTGTCCCTCTGAGCATGTCATCTCTCCTCCCGACTCCAGAGTGCAAGGCTTCTCTCCAGTCCTACCAGCTTCAGTCAGCAGAGAAATGTGCGTATCTGCTTAGCAGGGAGAGGTGGTGCTGTCTCTTCCCAGCTTTCCTTCCACGCTGGAGCCTCAGTTTGAGGTGGCAGCAATAGGTTTGTCCAGTTCGAGGTCAAGGCTGGGGCTACTGGGATGCAAGCTGCTGTAGCAGGATTTGCAGACCCGGCTGGGTTCGAAGAGCTGCTGGCTGGGGACCGGCACCTTCTGGTTACAGCAGCTGGAGCAAAAGACATTCCCACAATTCCTTCAGTCAGGAACAGGAAGAGAAGAAATTACAGTAAATTTGCAACTCAGAAATGCAGTTTCCACAACAGTACATGTCTTAAGTTGGTGCTTGCAGAAAAAGGTTGGACTAGTTGCCAAAGAGCAGCTTGGGTGGAAAAGGGTTAAGTTCTTTCCCCCCTGCAAGCTGCAGTGGGTCAGAGCGCCAAAGGATGGTGATGTCTGCTATGATGCCAGCCGAGAAATGGTGATCTGGAGGGGTGAAAAGAGCCTGTAACCGAGCCACAAATTTCTTTTGTGCCTATCTTCAGTGCAATGGAACACTTCAGCTATGTCTCCGTCTGCTCCTGGCTGTTGCTTCCCAAAAAGAAGTTAACTAGAATCGAGCCTTGAAGACTGGCAAGCCAGTCAACTCCTCCCCGAAAAAGAAAAAAGCCTACATAAGCCAGAAGTGAGCCGGCTGCAGCTCAAGGGAACTACAGCAACACTGCCTTTCAGCACAAAGAAAATGTGAGTCCATGGGGACCATGCAAAGCCACGCAGTGAGCAGCCAGAAAAGATGCAGCCCACATACTGAGTGAATGAGGGATGCAGCAGCTGACACATCTGTCAGTTGTCAGTCACAGCAGGGCCATAACAGCACATGCATCTTGGGGCAGGGATGGGGTCCTGCATGCAACTAGAACCCCACAACCCCCCACTTCTGATCTCAAACCTGCTCTCCCCCAAATGCAGCTCTGAGCCGCATAAGTGGACAAGGTCCCTGGTTCATAATCTTTGACTTGCAGTATAGGCAAGCATTAAGTAAGAATTGTTTTGCGCCTCACTACAGGTGCCTTGAGGTTGGCATAAACAAACATAGCAGGTTTAATCTGCTCTTCTCCAGTAGCTTAATAGTGGGAGATAGGAGGCAACTGGCTTTATATAAAGGGTTCGTGCCAGGTGTGGTTTTTCTTTATGTTAACTGTTGATGTAACAAGCAAAGGGAAACCCCCATTTTTCATCTCACAAACTTTCATATTTCTAGCATGGCAAAGCAACCTCTAGATATCACTCACTCAGGGCTAGACTTGGGCTGGTGATTTGGAAGTCTTCTTATGGACTCCAATAGACACTGCTATCAGAGAGAACAGCAGGAGTGAAAACAATAATGCAGTGAAGACAGACCACTCTATTAAAAAGCCATTCAAATGCCGTCACAGTGAAGATTCTGAAAGGGTGATGGTTCACAGCATGACCTAGCTGCCAAAAGAAGACTAAATATTTCCTTTCAAGAGAAACTCCTGGACATTGTGTAAAAGAGATACTATCTGGAATTTTCTGCCTGGGTATATCTGTTCAAATCTCACGCAAAGGGATCACTTAGTCCCTAAGTAGGTACCTATATCCATTGCAGGATTTTTGCCAGACTCCTGGCCCTCAGTGTCAAAGTCATGTTCCTTCTCAGGGACTCTACTCCACCTGGCTAGCAGAGGAGACCCTAATGCTCACGCTGCCTTGTCCCTCACTCAGTGCCCATTAGCCCACAATTAAGGCTTTTTTCACTCTTGTGCTATTTCAGAAGTGATTGGTAAGGTTCTCTCAGTGTACTGCTCAAGAACTCCCCAACAGCTGCCAGCTCTCTGTAATACCAAATTCAATGGAAAAAGGCCAAAATAATTTGTTGGTTTCTATATATCAGTGGTGGCAGGTGTGGAGAAGTAGAGCTGCCCTCCTGATACTGGTGTCACTGCAGCTTACCTGGATGGGGCCAGGGCAGGGTGGACACATCGCCTTTGCTGCAGCTCTAGCAGGTAAGCTGCAGCGATACAGGGGGTCTCCACTCCACCAAACCGGATCTTACCACTCAATACACAGAAATTGCCTGCTCTTATAATTGAAATACTCATTGCAGATAAGCCACTTGCATGTTAGCCAAAGTTGCAGTATGCAGTATGAAACAAAAAGTCTTATTAGTATAACGTGAAAAGAGGCCCACAGACCTCAATATCCAACTGGGCTGCTACCATTCGTCTTTGGTGTAACGATTTATGGGCAAGAGGCGTGCAGGGGAGGGAGTCAAAGGTTAGTTTGAAGAGGTTATCGGAGAAGTGCAAGCAGACAACAGAGGCTGTTCCAAATGCTCACCAAGTCTGATCAACACGGTCAGGGTCCCTGCAAGGAGGGGAGAAAAAGCTCAGAGGGGAGACTAAATCGGAGGATTTGTGGTTTTTCCCCCAGAAATGGCAAGGTGAGACCACTGTCTTTTCCTGCTAGCCTGAGAGAAGGTAATATACAGCTATGTTTTAAATGAAAAATGATAGTGTGCTGTGAGAAATGAAGTTAAATGGCCCCTGTGAGCCCAACAAATGAAGAGGCTGTCCCTGCTGTATCTTTGCATGGTATCTTTCTTCGGACCCACCTTCCTCCAATCAGTAGGCATGGCAAGAACAGTGACACGTGCAGAAACACAGTGCATGGCCTCCACTGAGAAACATCATTTCTTATTGTGGAAAATAAACTGGTTTGGGTTTTTTGGTGGTGGTGGTGATGGTGGTTGGGGGGGTTGGTGGTGGTGAAGAGATATGAGGCACATGCCTCTGATTTTAATATAAAATAAAGAGAGCCACAGAAATCAGACTGGGAAACACAATTTAACTATTGAGGAAATGGACATGGCACACACTGTCTCAAGATGGATCAAATCTCAAAATCGGCTCCTACTTGTTCTTTGGAAGCCTTCTCAGCTAAGAAGTCTTGACACAGCTAGAAGATGAAGAAATTGAATGGGACATTTCCAACATTCTCCAAAGCTGCTGTTCTAACAGACTTCAGCACAAAGCAGAAGACCTCTCTGTATGAGGTGATTTAAACATTTGCTCAAAGCAGAAAATACAGTCTAAAAGGCTGAGCACGGGCCAGGTGCTAAACTGGCAGAGTAAGCCCAGGAATATTTTTCTAAAAGAACGTGGGGGGGCATGGAGCTTATTGGTGCTGCTGCTTGACTGGAAACAAAACAAGTTAGTGAGAAAGTTTGAGACAAGCAAACACACTAAAAAGGGAGGCCTTGTTGGCAGCGCTATACCCGACTGCCACCTGGCTGGTGCTGACCCATGACAGGGCCTTCTCAGTGGTGGTTCCCCAGTTGCAGAATTGCCCTCTTGGGTGAGATGCGCCTGTCTTCCTCATTACTGACTTTAACTTTCCCCTGAAACACATTCCTGGTTACACAAGGCATTTGATGGCTAAAAGATACTGACCATGGCAAACTTGAAATTAAGCTTTAGTGACAGCTTTTAAATGTTTTACATTTAATTATTTTATATGTGTGTTTTAAAAATTTATTTTAAATTGCATTGCTTTAATGTTTTGATGTTTGCAACTTTGGGCATTTTTGGCAGGAAGGGCAGGATATAAGACTGCAGGTGTAAAGCAAAAGGGTTCTGTCCCTCTTCTCAAATCACCATCTGGGGACCAAGTTTCCACAGGATTCTATGAACTGTGCATTGGTGGGAAGTTTAAGATTCATACTTAAGCCCCAGTGCAAAGCCACGGGAAATCTGACCTCCTAACAACTCTCTGCCCCCTTAAGAAATTACAGTTCCTATGATTATTTGGGAGAAGCCAGGAGTCTTTAAAGTGGTATACTAGTACTTTAACTGTAAGGTGTGGAGGTGGGCTGTGTGACAAACTTTATAACACTCTTACAGCTTGTCAAAAGCTAAGCCCTTCTGACGCAGGCCATGGTGGACTCAGCAAGAAGAATGCTATGCAGTGGGTGTCTACCCTTGCTATAACACTGCCGTGTGTGGCTCTATGGTCTGACATGGGAGAGTGATCTTATCAAGGAAAAATAAAAGGCAAAGTGCCCAGAGGCTAAAAGAAAGAGGAGCCCCTCCAGGACATGGCAGCAGAATAGCATACCTGCACCCCACACTATCCATCCTACATGCATTACCTGCAGTGGTGCTTCCTGCTGACAAGCCAGAATGCACTGTCGCAGCCGTAACAGTGTGCAGCCAGGTGATCGGGAAGCCATCGTGTCACCTGGGAACAGAGATGTAAAGAGAGAGAGAACTTTAAATACATGGTTTAGAAAGTAAGTTGGATACAGAGGGGAGGGAAGGAAGGAAGGAAGGAAGGAAGGAAGGAAGGAAGGAAGGAAGGAAGGAAGGAAGGAATTGTTTCTTCATCTTTGGCCAAATAACAGAAGAATCTTCTAACCGAGCATCTCAAATACCAAGTTTTCACAACCAGTGCTAAGGCCCCCAACTTTCTCTCACACTTACATAGCTAAATAAGCCAAGCACACTGACACACCACATGTTAGTCAAGGAAAATGCTTTCATCATTTCCTAGTGCAGGTCCAAAGGCAGAAAACTGACAGCTATGGGGCTTCTTTGGCACGGGTACAGATTTTTTAAGTATTAGAGACAACAGGGACAAGAGGGAAGAGGTTTCAAGAGACCAATGTCAGAACCAAAGGGATACAGAGTAGAGCCAGGTGATTAGTAGCAGGTGCCGATATAAGGAAAAGGGAGAGGAAGGCCACGGAGATGGAATTTGCCTGTACCTCTGTGTCCTGTTTATCCACCTGCTCCCAGCTGGCTTCAGAGAAAATCTCTGTACTGCAGCGAGACAAACAGTTCTGATCCAGATTGCTTTCCGAGTCAGGGATTGAAGTCTGTTGGCAAACAAACACAGCTGAACAGAACCTACTCCCAACCCCTCAGAACATGGATTAGGCAGCTGAGAAGAGGGAATCCTTCTTAACCTCCTGCTCAGAGATCAGATTATGGGATAGGGTGGAGAGGTGGCTTCTACCAAATTCCTCAAAAGTTCTGCAAAACAGAAAACCCAAACTCATTGCTAAAATTCAAATGTTGCCATGAGCATATCTGATAGCAATATACTTTCGCGGCTCATATATTTTGGCAATGATTGGGGTGCTGATGTTCTCTCTATATGGTAGATACTTGAAGGTGTGTGAGATGTGGAGCAGAAGACAGAGCTCTGTGGCATAAATACGGTGCTGCAAAAGCTCCAACAGTAAACAATGGAATCCCTGAACAGACTCAGTCGCTTTCCAATCCATTTGAAAAACTGTATGCCATGCAGAGCACCATTTAATACAACCATGCAGAAAATACTATTTAAGCCCTACAGCAGTGGTTGTGGGGCATGGAGAACGGAATGGGGCTTCACTAGAGCAACTGTGGGAGTACAAGCAATTTGGGAGAGGCAACAGTGGAGTGATGGAGTGGCAGCAGTGGCCAGAAGACATCCCCTTTGGGTAAAAATGGGAAGAAAATGAGAGGAGATCAGGGGTACTTAGTTTCTCTTTCAGGCTTTGTCAGCTGGGAGGAAGAAGCTAGTATAAACTCTTCAGACACCCCACTTGTGCCAGCACCGCAGATGCTGCTGCTCCATGGCAGCATCCTCCTGTCAGCCAAATCCCTTGGCCAGTTTCAGACAGTTTTAAGGCTGTGCAAACAAAACACTGGTTATTTTTAAAATACCAGTTTTCCAGCTACTGTGCAGTTCTACTCAACACACAGCAGAAGTCTATGGGACAAGCCTTTCTCCTTAGGACACGGAAGGGGAAGCTTTTTGAGCCCAAGGACCACATTTCCTTCCAGGGGCCGCGAGCCAGTGATGAGCAGGACTAGAAGCAAAAGTGGCCAATGGATGTGAATTTTACTTCTGCACAGTAGGATAAGTTTTATAAGCACTCTCACACTCTTCTATTCTCCATCCATTCCAGTCAGATAAATACACTCAAGGAGGATGCAAAATAGGGCAGGTGTAGCCTTGATAAAGTTCAGAGGGCAAACAGATGGGGCCTGGAGGGCTGCATTTGGCCCCCAGGGCTGAGGCTCCCCAATCCTACCTTAGGATTGTTCTATATATTGGGGTAGAAATGAAGTCTCAACTGAGGTCTTAATGTCTTCCCATCACACCCAAAACCTTTAAGACGACAACTACATCACTTGGGAGGGCCAATCCAGAGCCAAGCACAAGCCCAACAGCCTACCTTCCAAATATCCACACACTCTCTCTATTCACCCCCCCCCCCGATTCATTTGGTTAAAGGTAAAGGGACTCCTGACCATTAGGTCCAGTCGCAGACGTCTCTGGGGTTGTGGCACTCATCTCGCTTTACTGGCCAAGGGAGCCGGCATACAGATTCCAGGTCATGTGGCCAGCATGACTAAGCCGCTTCTAGTGAAGCCAGAGTGGTGCACGGAAATGCCGTTTACCTTCCCGCCGGAGTGGTACCTATTTATCTACTTGCACTGGGTGCTTTCAAACTGCTAGGTGGGCAGTAGCAGGGACCGAGCAACGGGAGCTCACCCCGTCGCGGGGATTTGAACTACCGACCTTCTGATCAGCAAGCCCTAGGTGCCGTGGTTTAATCCACAGCGCCACCCGCGTACTCTCGACTCATTAGGTTACTTACTGGCAATTTTGCTCTCTCTCATCCAGGCTGCACTGGAAAGAACGGGACACATGTGGCTGGCTGGCTACTAACCACCTTTTCACAGTTGCTCATTCCCCTCTGAATAGACCTCACAATGACAGATCTCACGTTGGTGAGCAGAACACAGCAGGGATTTGGATCAAGGACTGCCAGCTGGCGATCCATCCCACTGCATGCCACATCATGATCGGCCCTGTTTTCATGCTTTATGTTATGCATGCATTTTTTAAAATTCTGGAGCAGCCCCAAGCATCCATAAACACCTGCACTCATAAACACGTGACACAAAGAACTGCCCTTTAAAACCACCAACAGGTTAAAAAATGATGCAACGGGGTGCCTCTTTTGAGTGAGGACTCTTGGCCACTCAAAAGAAAATGCAGAAACTAGTGGACTGGACTGTCGAGACCTTTTAACAGGCCTAAATGGTGCATAGGCATTTCAATGAACTTGGACAGGACATGGAATAAATTAGTCTCTGCTGCAGCAGTGCTTTGGCGTCTTTTGCTAATAACTATAAAGAAGTCCTGATACAACATCAACAAGCCTTTATACAATGTTTATACAAGGCAGTGGCCCTCCTCAACCAAATAAAGCATGTATGGCTTTGCCATTTTTACTGGCACTAAAACACACACACACACACACACTCCTCTCTCTCTCTCTCTCTCTCTCTCTTTCCAAAGAATGAGTAGCTTTGCAAATTAGCCATTCATCTAGCTGCCTGTAATGAATCAGAATCACCTCCAGGGGGCCTAAGTGAGAAAGAATTTGTGAATCAGGGAAAGGCTGGTTCCCTACACCCCCAGCCTCTGGCTATCAATGTGCCATATATATCTGTGGGGAAGAGGGCATATGTATCCAGGTAGCCTTTTTTTGTGGAGTCACTTCCAAGGATCCATTTTCTTTGCACAGAACCACGGGCACAATCATGGCAAAGGTCGCTTAACTTACCACTTCATCCCCATAATCCCCGTTGAAACGCAGCGAGCTGTTCAGGTACTGGCTCTCTAGACGGCTCCTCAGCTCCTGCACCTGCTTCTTTAAAGTCTCCACTTCCTGCTGGTGCCCACTTTCAATCTGGCGGAGGCGCTGCTGAATGACATCGGCATAGATTGGCATCCCATCGTCATCCAGGTGACTCCGGGCAGGCTGGTCCGGGCTGTTTGCTGTCTGCTGCCGGCCTGGAATAGCATGAACCCACTTGTGGTGCAAATTCCTCAGATGCAGCGGGGCAGAACTACAGCTAGCTGCAGAGACCTGTCGGCTGAGGGAAGCCTTTACCCTGCCTTCCTCCCCGTTCACACAGTGTCCGTTTGGTGCAGGGTATTTCTGGGTAACACTGAACCCTGCCGGGCTCTCTGCCACCTTGTTCTCAGGCTCCAGCTCTCCATTGCACACAATCTCTTTATAGTCAGCTAAAGGCAAGGCACAAGGTGAAGGCATTGGGTCATGTAAGCTGCTGCTCTTAGTAGTCCTGTTTAGGTCCGCTGCCAGTTTGTGTAGCTCTATTGAGTCCTCGTTCTCAGGCCGACTTTCGACAGTGCGGGAAAGTTCGCCAGCACTGTTGTCCATGGGATGGAGCCAATGGCAAGAGACATTCTGGATCAGCTCCGTCTTTGCCCCATTCTCTGTTAAAGTTTCCGTAGAGCTCTCCATGTTTGATGTTCCCATCTCATGCAGGACAGGAAATGGGAGG
This sequence comes from Podarcis muralis, assembly GCF_964188315.1. NCBI lineage: Eukaryota > Metazoa > Chordata > Lepidosauria > Squamata > Lacertidae > Podarcis > Podarcis muralis. The sequence continues at coordinate 22,973,450 of NC_135670.1, forward strand.
CTGGGCTGGGGAGTGCCCTGAGGGATTTTGACCTCTACAGGTAGCCTACTAACACTGTCCTCCTCTGATCTTTGAATATTACTATTTACAGCATTGCCCAAAAAGCCAGGCCGTAGTTCCTTCACCTGAGATGGTTTCTGGACATCGTAATGGAGCTCATCTTGCCCCTGAAGCTCAAAAGCACCCTGTAAATCCATCTGTGGGCTGGAAACTGGATTGTCTAATAAAGTTGCTGTATCCAGTTCGGTCTTCCCACCCATGTTATCAGTAGAGCTGTCCAGGTTCTCAGTCCTGCTTTCCTTATCAAGAGCAGTGTCCTCTCCCCCTTCTTTACTTGCCGTTTCTGGAACGCCCCTCACACACTCCTCCAGGCTCACTTCCTCCTTGGTAGCCTCTTGCAAAATGTTCTCCATCTGCCCCTCTGCTACAGCCACTGAAAGCTCTGCTCCAACCAGAGTCCTGCCTTGTTTGCTCACACATTCTCCGTCAAAGGGGTCGTCCTCCGGGTTCCCAAGGCTGCTCAGCTCCAGGGACCGGCGGTGCTCCTGCCACTTCTCGTTGAGGCTGGGGTCGCTACTACGCCGGTTGGTTGTCGGTACGCTGCTGTCACCAGCCATTGTCAGATTGTCAAATGACCTTGTCTTTGGCAGCCTGGAGAGGAAAGAAAGAAAAATGCTGAGAATTGTTTCTAATTACAGGTTAGAAATCAGCTGTTAACGGCCAATCACGCCTGCAGATAATCATCTTTCGCATGATGCTATACTCTCTCAACAACTCCTGAAAACTGCCATTTGTTAATCACGTGGACAGCAATAGAGGCAACTCCCTCACCTGTCAAACATCTACTTACATTACATCATCTGAACTCTGAGCTCACCTGCCCAGAGGCTGATCTTCAGGGCTGGAACCTGGGACTGGGTAAGGGGCACAGGTGTCATCCGCAGGGGTCGAAGGGGAAGAACATGGCAAGTAAACGGCACTCCACAGCATGAGGTTTCGCACGTGGCACACAGGATACAGCACCTGAGAGGGAGAGAGGACGAACAGACTACTAAGAAGGCTGTAATCCTTTTATTAAGGTTTGAGATTGACTGACCTTGCATTTTAATTTGCAGTCGCAGGTTAATCTTGAATATATTCAAGAGCAGCCATTTGAATCTTGCCCCTTCCAGACACTTTGGAATGGCCTCTGTTTGCCCACCCCATCAATTGATACAGCCCCTCCCGCCAGCTCATTGCTCATACTCTTAACCACCACAGTGCCACTAATTTAGAAAGTAGACAAACTATTTCAAAAGAGGGTGAATCATTGCAAGGACTGGGAAAGCAAGCAAACGCCCAAAACCAAGAATGTTATATTAAAATGGCAACTTATTTTAAAACAACCAGATGAGCAGTGTAGTGCATCCACAAATTGTATTATTATATGTACTGCACTTATGCCGTTCTGTGTCTCAGAAGAGCTCAGAGTGATTTACATGATTTTCCCAGATGATTTAACTATCTTATTTACAGCCATACTTTTAGAATACTGTAATAATGTGTCCTTCAGCACACATTCTCTCTCAAGCAATGTACCCCCAATAACACAAAACCTACCCCATTCCCTACAGTTGGGTGACATTTGCTGTGGCTGCATGTAATGCCAGACCATTACCAGCATTACAAGGATGTGTGGGAGTGCGCACACGAAGCCTTAAGAGTTTTTTGACATTATTAACAGCTGCAAAATTGGTTAACTGAAGATCACTGAATGTTTGTAGTCAAAAGAGTGGGTTTCAAGAAGCCCTTTTGGCGTCTATAGGGAAATAATAGTACATTATATGCCTACAGCCTGTTTGCTCTGAATCTAAAATAGCTGAATAGTAGTACAGTATGTCCACCACATATGTTGGCTGCTTTCAAGTCACTCTTCCCAGGTGTTTCCCATGAAGACAGAATATGGGGACAGACACTCAAACTGCAACATGGACCTACTGTGCTCTTGCCCAGCTCCCACTCATCTCAAGGGGGTTTGCAGAAAGGAACATCCTGCTGGACTGTGTCCTACATCTTTAGACTATTCTCAGAGTGCTGTAGCTCTGAGAGTCTTTTTGGGTTACCTAATGCAGTGTTTTGAATTGTCTTGGAAGACCAGGTTCCTTTACCCTCTTTAGATACAAACTCTTGCTTCAATGAGGTAGGCAGAATAGCTGCATCATACTTCACCTTATCTTGATTTACCTGACAGGTGTGTTGTGGGAATGGGAAAGGGAAAAAGAACTATGTGCATCAGACTGGTTACATTTTTATAGGAGTGCAAACAATAAAAAGTACATACAGATTCTGATTGGGAGGAGTAAAGCAGATTTTTGAAGGCTTTGTTTCCTGCTCGCAGCAGAGACCAAACTGAACAGGTCCTCTCTTGGGTGTGCTTTTCACCTCTCTCCTTCGCGTTGTTGCACAGGAATGTACCAAAGAGGCAGGAGTATGTGTGCTGCACCAACTTGACCTATATAGAAAGGATGCAGCTATATTATTGTTGGCACACAAGCCTGAAAAGTAGGATCTCTCAATTTCTCTTTCGCACACACCACCAAAACACAGATACGCAGGTCTGAAATATGTGAGTTTAATGTGAACTCCAAATTTGATTTTCCAATTCAGAGTTTAAATAACGCTATGGAACATACCTAACTACCCTCTGAGTGAGCATTTCTGCAGACTCCAATGAGAGATTTTTACTTTTTACTTTTTTTGGCTTGGTAGCTTCCTTTTCAGATCTGAATACTGAACTACGAAAAGGTTCAAAATATTAGAAGCAGTGTGTAAAAGTATTCAACTCACAAGGAATGCTTCATTAAACTCGAAAGAGCAGGGGAACTGCCTCTGGAGCTGATGGACACAGTCGAGCCACTGCAGGAACACTGGGCATCGTTCATTCAGGTCATCCGAATTCTCACCATGACCACAGCGATCGGCAAACTTATGGCCAAAATCCAGCCACTCCATCTCCACAAGCACCTGGAAACCCTGAGGGAAGCATCACTGAATTAAATTTGCACAAGGCTCAAGTCCACAAAGCCAAACTAAGATATGCTGGCATGAGGTGGAAAACCCAAAATGCTTTCCCTCCTAGCAATTAACCAGCAAGGGGTCAAATTCACTATGAAAGCCTCATGGGCAAGACCCACTGAAATGAAGAAAAGCTGCTCTCATTTGCATCAATGAGGCTTGAGGAAAAGAGCTTACACACAGGTGGCACCCCAAGAGCCAGATCCATGTTTCTATCTCTGCCATCCTTAATAACACTTCAAAATGATCCTTACTTCAGACTACCTATTTCATTCTCGGACACAAACTCACATTTCTCTTACGCACCCCAGCCCCAAAAAACCCTTCCAGCATTAAATCCATTTTATTTCATGCCAAGTCTATTCTTCAGCAGTTTGGAGGAAAGAACATGGATCAGGCGTGGGGGACCACTGGCTCTCCAGATGTTGCTCAATTACAATTCACATTAGCCCTAGCAAGCATAGCCAATGGCCAGGAACAATGGGGATAGCAGCTGAGCAACATCTGGAGGGCCACAGATGCTCTTCTTTAGAAGAGCCACCACCATAAACCTTTTTAAACACAATTTAGAGGTCCCCCAACTGTGCTATTTCCCATGCCACGAACCTCGATGGTCCTGTAATATGGATCCAGCAGCAGCTTAGCCAGAGCCACTATCTGCGGGGTTCTGTCCCAGCCATCTGAGCAGTGTACCAAGACGGGCCGCTGATCTCTGTCCACTGCATGAACTACCAGAAGTGCCGATTTCAGAAGGACAGACAAATGTTGCAGCCATTTGGTGCTTTCCAGAGCTGACAGCCAGCTGCAGATCAACAAGGGAGAATAGTTTTGACCTCTCTGTTCTGTTAAAGTGAAGTTTGTAGGTTGAGCAAATTTCAGTAACAAGTGGAGGGTATACTTTTTTTTCTTCTGCATCAAAAAGTACAAATCGCTTATGTTAGTGGGTATCCAAGCCTCTATTTCCAGAAACCTTGGGGTGTCTCAGAAGCTTATCCAAGGTTCCCAAAGAGAACAGTAACAACAGGTAGGTTCCCCCTAAAGGTAAGCTTGCACACATGCCAACAATGCAGGAGTGTGTGTTGGCAGTATTCCGGGGCATTTTGTGTGGGAAAACAGCAAAGGTCAATAGGTCTGGAGGTAGGTGGATTAAAAAAAAACAACTAGGTTTTTTAAATTTAAAAAGCCAATATTAAATATATGCGTGTGTTTGTGTATATACACACAAACATATACAAATAATTACAAATGTTAATTTTCTCTTATCTAATAACTAATCCAGCATTCGCTAACCTGGTGCCTTTTAAATGGCCATGATGGCTGGGGATAATGGGGGCTGCAATCCAAAAATATGTGGGGGGCACAAGGTTGGTGGAAGGCATGCAAATGACTGCCTTTATTTACAATGACAAACAGAAGACTGAGGATTAGATTGTTTAAAAAGCAATACCAATAAACCTATTAGTACAGTGTGCGTGCTGGGAAGGGGAGATGTGCAAGGGGACAACAGTGGGGGGGAGCAGAGAGAAGGCGCACACGTCACTCACTTTCCTGGGTCCGGCATTTGTGTGCAGAGCAAACGCAGCGACTGAAAGCTCTTCCGAATAGAATGGATGTTTGCCATTCCCATAAACACTACTTCACAGTTTGGATAATACTCTGTTAAAAGCAGAAGATAAGGCACTTCAAACAAGGCAGAAGCGAAATGAATGAAGGAGCTTTACTGTAAAAATGAGCCAGCAGCAGCTGGGGCCTGTGCTAGGCGCTATTATCCCATCAGCCTCCTCTAGCCTTTGAGGTTCTCTCAGGCACACCAAACATCATGACAAAGGACGACTGTTATGACAGAATAGAGGGAGTTATTCTAACACAGTCTAAAGAAAACACATGAACTTACTGATCTACTGGACTGCTTGCTGGGAACAATGGTCTCTATCTATAGAAGTGGTTTGAAACTGATTGTTATCACCAGTGAACATAAGTCAGACAACCCCCTTAGTTAGCAACACGGACATGGCAGTGGAGGAGTTGAAAAATAAGAGTTGTGTAGTGTCAGCATGCTCAGGACCTGTCTGGATATTATCTCTCACCCTCTGCCCTCTCTGGTGGCAATTTAGCATGACAACAGTGGCACATTCTTCAGCCACTATACTCCTGAACCACTGCCAGGAAGCAACACCTGTAACTGTAGACATACAAGTTCAATTGTTTCCATGGGCTACTTTGTATGTAGGAATTTCAAGTATACGGATCCCAATACAGTGGTACTTCGGGTTAAGAACTTAATTTGTTCTAGAGGTCCATTCTTAACCTGAAACTGTTCTTAACCTGAGGTACCATTATAGCTAATGTAGCCTCCCACTGCTGCTGCCGCGACACCACCACGCAATTTCTGTTCTCATCCTGAAGCAAAGTTCTTAACCCAAGGTATTATTTCTGGGTTAGCGGAGTCTGTAACCTGAAGTGTCTGTAAACTGAGGTACCACTGTACTTGTTTGGGATGGGTGACGTAGTTGCACAGAAGTTTTTTGGTATAATTAGAATGCAGCCTGGAGGGTAGAAATATGGGTTCATGCTGGACTTCCGTAGCATCTTGCAATTTTTAAACAAATTACAATCATTAGGTCTTCATAAATAAGATGCACCTGGCTGCTGCACCATGCAGTTTTTCACCATGTATTGGTTTGGGTGGATCAGCGAACTTATAAATGATGTCAAGCGCATGCCATAATATTATAAACTATTAAGCTGACATCTATTGCAGATTTTGAATCATACAGAGAATCAGGGTGTCACTTGGAACATAAGTGTTTGGCCTTCTTATCAGACCCCTGGATCGGTAGATCTCATTACTGTCTGCACCACACTGGTAGTGCCTCTCCAGAAATTTAAGCAGATGTCTCTCTCAATTTTTCCCTTCCTTCCTCCTTTGCACACCAGGAGAAGGAATTTAAAAACTTCTTGTTTGCAATCTGCAACAACCTGGAGTTTCACCAGTTTGGGTGAAACTAAAAACTGCTCTTTGTTACAAATTACAAACAGGGAAAGGGGTAGACACATGACCCCAAAGCTACCTGCAGCTTCTGCATTCTGTGGCGAAATTCAGATGCAACACTAAACACCATGGTTTAGTGAATTTGGCCATGCAGTGCAATTCCTTCACTTCCTTAAAACAAAACAAGGTGGGTTTAAAAAAACAAACAAAAAACCCATACTTTTGACTAAAATCTGGTAAGGACTCCATGATCAAATGCTGTAGTTTGGCTTTAGAGACTGGATCTAAATTGCAGGACAAAAGGTGGCATCTTTCTCTTCTTAAGCAACAACCCCTTTGGATTTTAACACTTTTTAGCATACACACCCCATTTCCAACCTCCTTGAATTAATGGTAGCTACTCTGGTAATCAAAATTTGATCTGGTTTAGACAAGGTCTCCACTCCCACTCCTTCTCTGCACGTGTAAACACCTTTGCACAATGCTCAGAGCACAGCACGGCTACTCACCTGGGCATTCACAGCCTCCCCCTTTGGCCCTGTTTGCCACTGCAGCTGCATAAGAGCGTGCATCCAAGATCAAAAGTTTCTGAGGCTGAATGGCTAGACTTTCTGCTCCTGAAGCGTTGGAGATGGAGGAATCTGAAGAAGAAAAGGAGAGAACAGCTTATTCTGCAGCAGATATCCAAAAAGTGCACAGTTGACACATGGATTACATGGCATCTTACATCAAGAAAGTGAGAGAGAAGCAGAGGAGCTGCTTTTGACAGTGGAACATACTCCTCACGTCTAATTCCGGCCCCAGCAGTAGCTGATTCAACCTGGTTACAGAAGAGGGAGAAGTGAGGCCACAAGGCCCACCCCACCGGGCTGCCTAGAACCAACTGCCATTTTGCTTTTCCTTCAAACTGTCTCCTGCAGTTATCATTCCACCCTGTCATTATGTACTCAGGAGGCCACTTTTTGCTGAATCTATGTAGCTCAGTATTATCTGCACTAACAGCAGCTCTTCAGGATTTCAGGCAGAGAATTTTCCCAACCCTACCTGAAGATGCTGGAGATTCAACCTGGGACCTGTCTCACCAGAGTGGTGCATGCTCTAGTTATCTCTCGCTTGGACTACTGCAATGCGCTCTACGTGGGGCTACCTTTGAAGGTGACCCAGAAACTACAACTAATCCAGAATGTGGCAGCTAGACTGGTGACTAGGAGCAGCCGCCGAGACCACATAACACCAGTCTTGAAAGACCTACATTGGCTCCCAGTACGTTTCCGAGCACAATTCAAAGTGTTGGTGCTGACCATTAAAGCCCTAAACGGCCTCAGTCCAGTATACCTGAAGGAGTGTCTCCACCCTCATCATTCTGCCCGGACACTGAGGTCCAGTGCCAAGGGCCTTCTGGTGGTTCCCTCATAGCGAGAAGCCAAGTTACAGGGAACCAGGCAGAGGGCCTTCTTGGTAGTGGCACCTGCCCTGTGGAACGCCCTCCCACCAGATGTCAAAGAGAAAAACAACTACCAGACTTTTAGAAGACATCTGAAGGCAGCCCTGTTTAGGGAAGCTTTTAATGTTTAATAGACTATTGTATTTTAATATTCTGTTGGAAGCCGCCCAGAGTGGCTGGGGAAACCCAGCCAGATGGGTGGGATATAAATAATAAATTATTATTATTATTCTGAAAAACAGATGCTCTACCACTAAGTTATGGCCCATCAATGACATGAGTGGCACCCTGGCTATCCTTCCCCCCCACCCCCCACCTCCTCCAAGGCAGAGCAGGCATCCAGGTGTCCTACACACAAGAGTTGCAGACAAAAGGCTGAAATCCGAAATGCAATATTTGAGAAACAAAGAGATAATCAAACTTACCAAATTCTACATCAGAGAGGTCTCCTCCATTGGAGAAATCTCTTGAACAGTTTCCATTCACTAGTTTACTGCTGTTAGACTTGGAATCTGAGGCACAAGCTTTGGCCACTGACTGGACAAGATGTTCGTCATCAGCATTTCTCCAGCCCCACCAGCTGACCTCTGGCTGCCCACAACGGGAAATGACCGCCCCATTGCCCTGATGCCTATCGGAAACAGAAATGAAACAGCTAACAGTAGCCATCACAATAGGGCCCTAAGTGCAGGTAATGCTAGAACAAAAGCACAGTGACATAGGAATTGCCACCTTACTGTAGAATTCCAAAAGTAATTTTGACTTTCTAAAGCAGAAATACTTTCTATGAAATACTGTTTCATAGGGCATTCTAACGTATGCCCTATGAAAACAGTATTTCATTTGAATCAACATTTGTAATCAAAACGCAGTAAAAAAAGAAGTTAGGATTTAAAGAGATTTGTGTCAGAATGCTCAAGAAACAAGTTTCAAAGTAGCTGAACCAATAGATCTATCACCACTTATACCAGGGTCGGAATTTCAAACAGTTTTTTGTTGACGCATATAAAATGTCTATAATGCAGAGATGTCTAGAACTGGGAGGCTGCCTGTTTAATCCTAAAGAGAGAGATCAGTGACAAACTGCCAAAGTTAATGATGATCAGCAGCTTCAGTACTTTAGATGTGCCTTTTGTTCAGAAACAGGCAGTCCGTGAAGCCCATCTATAGTTTTATATAACCTGTGCCATGTCCCAAAACAACCCATGTAGCCAACTATTATTATTACATTTCTAGACTGATCGTCAAACAAAGTCCCCTGGGCAGTTTACAAATAAATCAAATAAAATCCAGTCAAAAAAGCATTTCTCAAAACAAATGACATAAAAACTCGGAATTCAGTGCAAAATCAGGACCAAAAAAAACACAACTGAAAACAGAGCAGCAAGATAATTATTATAAAAACCAGCCTCAAAATCATTAAAAGGAAAGCAAAGTGCCCAGGTTTAAATACACCAAAACATAAGAGTAAAATTAAAAGGTAGAATATTTTGCACCTGATGCCACAAAGGTCATAATCAGACAAACAGATGGGCTTCCCTGGGGAGACAATTTCACAACTGTTGGACTACAGAGACAGCCACCATTTATCCAATCATTCCTACACATCTTGAAGGGGTTCTGGGCTTTGCAGCTGGAGTGAATCAAGGAACAAGTCCCAGCCAGCTTAGCTTACAGCTGAGCATCTGGGGTCAATGCTCCATAGCCCAAAGAAAGGCAAGTGAAAGATCAATGGTGCCAGTTTTGTAGTTCAGCATAGTTGCCAAGCTGCTTGATTAAGCATCTGGCAAGGTGATAAAAAGCACACACGCCACTTTACATTCAATTTAGTGGGTGCTTCAGTGCAGGCCTCACCTGTAAACCACAGCAGGGATGCGTTTCCAAGATCGGAAGCCTGCCACACTTTCCAGCTCTTTGTCTGTGATCCAAACAGGAACTATGAGTTCTTGAGGGTAGCTGCTACAAAGCCTGTGTGGGAAAAAGAGGACATTTTTTAAAGCCATGCATGTATAGCCACAGCATTGGTTTCCTTCCATGACAAGCTGTTAGCACCCTTCCAACATAGAAGCTCAAGGAAGTATTCTTTCCTTGTCTTCCCTTATTCCACAGTCCTTTGTGAGCACTACTTTCTCAAGAACAGAGCAATCTTATAATTTAGCACTCGCCTAGGGAGAGCAACAATGGTTTCCAAGTTGCCAGACACAGCCTTATATTACATGACCCAACCTTGCTTGTTTATTCTCGGATGCTCCTGGGTCTTTTAAGGCCAGGAAGTAACTGGACAGGAGACCCAAAGTGTTTAGGTAGCTTGCACTATTCGTTTTAGCAGCCCTCTGAGGCTAGATGGCAGATAGTGTCTGAATACACCACTGCAGGCCTGTTTCATAGATGGTGAGAAACAGAACTACAAAATGGCAGCTACATGGGGTGCTCTATCACTTTGCTTTTCAGAGCTTTAAGGCTACTAAGAAACCCCACCCGCTCAGTTCCAAACCATCAGCAGTACCAGGATCTACAAGTGCATCCAACCACAGCAAAGGCTATGATATGCTCTGCTCCAAAATGCCTACTTCAATAAAAGTTAGGCTGGTGCCAGCTGTCTGCAAGCATCCACAGAACTTACTTGTACTTCTCGTTGATGTTGGAGATCCTCCAGGCATTGTTCATATCAAAACCCATCCGTTCAACCTCATTTTTAAATCTCGAACTTACATGTTCTCCTACAACAAAAGAAGACAATAGGAATAGAATGAAAAGAACTTAATATGAGATGGCTCCAGTGATTTTGTTAAGAAATTAAAACAGCAGAAAATCTGCTTTGCTTATGCCAACCATGAAAATCTAAATTTGGTAACCATCTTTAGCAGTATCATGTTATTTTAATTGGCTCTGCACACAGTGATGGGTTTGGTGTAGTGGTTAAGAGCGGTAGTCTCGTAATCTGGGGAACCGGGTTCGCGTCTCCGCTCCGCCACATGCAGCTGCTGGGTGACCTTGGGCCAGTCACACTTCTTTGAAGTCTCTCAGCCCCACTCACCCCGCAGAGTGTTTGTTGTGGGGGAGGAAGGGAAAGGAGATTGTTAGCCGCTTTGAGACTCCTGAAGGGGAGTGAAAGGCGGGATATCAAATCCAAACTCTTCTTCTCTTCTTCTAATAATCAGTTGCTTCCTGATTATTAGCTGAAGACCAGTTAAGCTAAGGCCCCTTAAAGATTGGTTGGTATCTGCCTGCCCCCTTCTAGTTTCAATGCACTTCTTCCCTCTGTAAAAAAAGCGCTCAGACAAATTTTATTATCACTTTGTACAATTAGGCTGGTCTGTTTGAGGAACACATGATGCTACTGCACAAGCAAAAGACAATTTGTAAACATTCGCTGGGGAAAATGCTGGTTCTTTAATAGCTGCAAATATCCTGCACTAGCAGCTCAGTCGGAAGAGCATGAGACTCTTAATCTCAGGGTCATGAGATGACACACATACCAACTTTCCCCTGATGGGGCCAATGGATGGGGCCAAGAGTGTGCTTCACTTCAATTTTATGGTCTAAGCATGACTTGCAGCTAGAGCTAAGTCCCCTTTCTGGGTGGGAGGGGTTAAGTAAGCTTCCCTGAATATGATAAAACCCCTCTGACTGTGGATCAGGTCCAAAGTTTTCACTGATCGTCGTGCAGCAGCAAAGCTCTCTTGATCTATGCCAGAAAATTGCAATACTGAAAGCTCTTCTCAGCAGCACCTTCATACCACTGTATAATTTTGGTCAACTCTCAACCGAGTAAGAGTTTGAATTCAAGAATTCTGCTCTGCAGAGAACTGCATATATCAATGTGAATTTGCAAGAGCAAGAACAAGTAAAACATCATTTGCATTGTAACTGGCTGTTCCTATTATGAAGATGGCATCAGCAGAAAGAACTGTTGGTTCTCACCTGAAAGGCAGTTCTCCATTACTATAAGAAGGTGGAGCCATAACCCAACCTGATGACCTTCTATAGTAACAGCATAAAGTGTAATAATAAATTTTTGTTTCTGCACATGCATACGTTATAGGCCTATGTCAAAAGAGAGGGGGAAGAACTTTATTACCACTAAAAGCCTTCTCTCCATTTCAGCTTGTTGTTCCAGAGGGTCTGCAAAATGAGGCCAGAATATTCACCCATTATTAAAGAAGGCCAAACTCATTGCCCTTGCTCTGATTTGGCTTTGTGGCATCCCATAGTCAAGACTGAATAGATGCATGATGACATGGCATCCTAATGCTGCTTATGTAATATGCAATTGGCTTGAACTGCCTATGAAGAAGCCCAAACATAATATTAAAAATAGCAGGAAAGCTGCATGTTGGAGAAAGCAGCCACAAACAATGAATAAAAAAAAAAAAGGCAACTGAATAGTGGCAGCTTTAAAACCTATCCATTAAACCCTTCACTCCCTTAACCTTGAAACTTTTCAGAGGCAAAAATTCACCAGCACCTCAATCAACTGGAACAAGCTCATTTATCTCTACAGCTACACAAAGAATGTCTGCATCATACCTGGTCGACACAAATCACCATGCTGTTCTTTTTCACTAGCATACACCTCCATACACCAGGCGTGGTAAGCAAATGAAAAGAGATCCTCTATCTTTGAAGGAGGGCGGATGGCATTGTTCAGCCGTTTAAGCCACTCTTGACACTGCTCAAAAGTAGAGAACTGACATCTGTAAAAAAAAAAATTTTAAAAAAAATTAAGCCAGATAAAAATCTATTAATTCTCACCCAGAGAGATCCAAGCCACAGAATCCAATGAAAGTTTAGCTTCAAAGCAGACAAGAAGAGAGAACACCCTGGCATTTGGCTTCAAAAGCTGCACTGCATATATTTTACAAGTGAACTCCAATATGCAAAAATGCAAAGTTAATATCATTACCTCAAGATCATCCATTTTTAATCTAGGGTTCTTTGCATAAACCTTCAGACCATAGCCAAAGCTATCTAAATACTTTTTTTTTTAATTTGAAGAAAGGCCATCACCACCTCTGGCCCCAAGAAGCAAAATCATGCAAATGATAAATGAGAACAGGCCTTTTCTACAGTGGCTTCCCATCTGTGGCCTGCTCCCCTCCAGGGAGGCTCGCCTGGTGCCTTCATTAAGTGCCAGGCAAAATCATTTCTCTATAACGAAGCCTTTGCCTGATTAAACATCCAATGACCTTTTTAAAGTTCATGATGGTAACCATTGGTTTTTGTTTTTTATTACGCATTTTCTTATTTTGTATTTTTATGTTGTGAATCGCCCTGCGATCTTTGGACGAGGTGTGGTACACAAATGTAATAAATAATAACAACAACAATAACGTGAAAATGAACACACAATGAAATAAGCTGTTTCAGTTAATCTAAGGCACCCACAATTGATGGAGATGGATAATTTGTTATACTCCTGCAAATGCATGCCTTCAACTGAAAAGTTAAACTGCTACAGTGGATTGTCAATGTTCTATTGATACAATACAAGACAAGGGGGAAAACGTTGCCCAGTCATGAGACCAAGTAATAATTATTAAACAGGGCACTGATACCAATCTTTAGCAGGCCATGCTTCCTTGTAATAGTGTAACGTGTACAACCATCAGGATAATTTATATGTATATATACACACATACCTGATAACTTTGCAGTCCTTACAAGTCAAGTGAAGCTGAAATATATCCCGGCATTCAACACTCTCTATAAGCTGCAATGGAACCTGTGATTAAAAAGATTAAATGACCTTGCTTAAAAAAGGCTGACACAGTTTCACAGCATTTAATATAATGATTTATTAGACTATTGTCCCTCATTTTCTTCCCATATGAACAGGTACAGTTGAGTCATGGAAAAGGAACATGTGTAATTATGACACAGCATAAACAGACTCCTATTTTGTGGCATCTTAAAGGCGAACACATTTATTATAGCATTTAAGTTTTCATGGACTGGGTTACACTTCACCAGATGCAAGAAATGTTACAGAAATGTAAGAGATATACACTTGCCTTCCTTAAAATGTGCTTTATGTTTATGGTACTTATAAAGCACATTTTAAGGCGATCACTCGAGTTCCATGTTTAAAGCAGCAACAATTCTACAGGAAAAGAGAAGTACATTTCTCTCAAACATTAGAGACAGTTCTCCAGCTTATATGGTTTGGTCATGCAATACTTCTTGTGCAGTGCACCTTTCTCATCTCCAAACCTAAGAAACAACCACACTCCTGTTTTACCTTCTTCTACTCCTGTTTTACCTTCATTCACTCCTTGGGGCGGGAGGGAGGGCGAATTCTCTATAGAGCAAATGTTGGGATAAGGGGAAACTCTGCCCTTCACAATTCTGTTACTGGATTCTCCCGTGCCTCCACTTCAACAGTATCCCCAAATTCAGCACTGCTTCCTTTTAGAGTAAACACCAGCCTTTAACTCACAACTGATAAATAAAATACCACACCTATATCAATATGTAGAAATGGGTCAATCTGTCTTGATACGGCTTCTGCCGACAGAAACCCTACAGAAACTATGGTGTATTCTCAACTACACCCCACTAGCAATCACTATAATATATGGACCAACTCACCATAATTATGTCCATTATATGAGCTGTTAAGCAAGTTTATCACTTCTGTCTCTTGGCAGCCGTGAACTTCTGATTGGGCAGAAGGTGCACACCCGTTAAACAGGAGAAGGCCCATGTGCAATGGGGGCAGCCAGAGAAACCAAGCAACAGCATTGCCTCAAGGCCAGTGGAGGCTGGTCCATTAAGCCAAACAGGGCACTGGACCACCAATCTCACTCTACTTCAGCCAGCCCCCATCTGCTTTGCCTTCCTACTGGGGCTGGTTCCAGCTGGCTACTTCCTCCTCCTTGGTTGAAGTTGGCACTGCAGAACCCAGCAGGGAAGAGGCAAAACTAAAATTTGCTGGCTCCACCTAATGTTGGTCTCCCTGACTTCCACCTTGGAAGCCCCTATGGGCACCAGTCACCATGGCTCCAGGGTCCCTGGAATGCATTATCTGTGCAAAGACAGAGCAGGGCAATGTTGCTGGGGGGCAGGCACCATAAACGGGCACCTTCTGTGCCAACTTTTAAAAGCCTGCTGAAAATTCTTCTATTCTGCCAGGCCTATGGAGGCAATTAAGAGTACGTCCTCCATAATGGCCTACTGATGTTTGCTTTTAATTTCTTTCTGCTTTTGTTTTTAACTGCTTGTGATTTTATTGTTTGGTTTTATGTTTTTATATTGTTGCAAACCACTGTGATACATTTTCATGATACAGCAGTAAGCAAACAAACAAACAAATATTCCCACATCCTGAGCTGTTGGCTTGAGATGGAACTAGGCTGGCGTCAATACTGCTACAGGCATAAGGTAAAAAGGTAAAGGTACCCCTGCCCGTACGGGCCAGTCTTGCCAGACTCTAGGGTTGTGTGCCCATCTCACTCAAGAGGCCGGGGGCCAGCGCTGTCCGGAGACACTTCCGGGTCACGTGGCCAGCGTGACATCGCTGCTCTGGCGAGCCAGAGCTGCACACGGAAACACCGTTTACCTTCCCGCTAGTAAGCGGTCCCTATTTATCTACTTGCACCCGGGGGTGCTTTCGAACTGCTAGGTTGGCAGGCGCTGGGACCGAACGACGGGAGCGCACCCCGCCGCAGGGATTCAAACCGCCGACCTTTCAATCGGCAAGCCCTAGGCACTGAGGCTTTTACCCACAGCGCCACCTGCGTCCCTGCTACAGGCATAAAGAGGGTGGCAACGGACAATAGACCAAGGTTTCATGCTAGGGGACCAAAAATAAAATAAAATAAAATAGTAAGAGGGGACTTGAAAATTTCTGCTCAGAAACCTTGTGACCAAACGAACCCAAGCTCTCCATCAAGTCAAAGACTTTCCTCACATCTTTGTCCTACTCTGGAACCTGGGCTGCTTCAAGAATTTGTGCTGTGCATCAGCCTCTCCCTGTGTACCCTTCCTTGAACCTTTCCAAGATCACAGTTGCGGAGCTGAAACTTCCTTACCAAGATTATCCTATTAAAACCTCCTCTTTATCACTTATTAGTTCAAATAGATGTTTCCTGCTGCCCTCCTTATTTTTTCTCCCGCCCTGTTCCTTGCCTCCATCTGTTCCCCTTCTCTCTTTCGCTCTAAACAACCCTCCTTTATTAAATACAGCCTTCCACAGTATTCTCTATGAAAAGTGGAGCGTTTGCTTCCGGTGGGGGGGGGGGGACTATTGGAATATAACTTTCCTTCATCTCATATTGCCAAGCATTCTGCCTCACCTTGACCTGTGAATTCCATTTGCCTTTCTACCAGGCAAGTTCAGGAAGGAGAATGCCGACAGCTAGGAACTACCTCCAGGGTTAGAGGCTGCATGCAGTGAATACCAACTGCTGGAAACAATAGTGGGGAAAGGGGCTACAGCGCTCATGTCTTGTTTGTGTGGCCATGTGGTTGGCCACTGCAGAAAACAGGATGCTGGACTAGGTGAGCTTTTGATCTGATCCAGCAGCCAGATTCTTCTTGTGTTCAATAGTCATGCTTTAGAACACCACAAATCCGTGCAGTTAGTTCAGCCTCCAAAACACAAAATGCTTGGTCAGGCAGTAGTGCACTAATAAGGCAGAATCAGTAAAACAATGAACAAACCATTCTGCCTGTTTTCAGTGAGCATGCAAAGCTATCCAAACCCACCAGTGTCATTTTACAGTGGGAAATCTCTAAGCATGTTTATTGCCTTTAATTAAAAAAATACGATTTCCAACAAATGTTAATATTCCTGCTATGTGTCTGAATTTGTTATGGATTGCAGATGAAGAGAGCTACATTTGGTGAAACTAAATTATTGCCCACGAGTAGAGGGGCAAAAATCCTAAATATTAACTGAACTGAACAGGAAATAAGTTTCACTGTGTCATTAAACTTCCCTTGTTTGACCCTTTAAATTTTAGTGCACTGCACCTACTACAAACTTACAAGAAGTCCCAATTCAAATCTATGACATTTGAACCAAATTATAATTCTTTTGCTGCTGCTGCTGCTGCTGTTCCCATAGCTTTACCAAATGCCACGATTTAAACACTTTCCTTAGATGGAGCCAACTAAGAAATAAACCTGGGCATTCAAGTTTTGATGTGCAGAGTGTGTATCACTGCTGAATTTGCAAACAATCCCATGGATGAATAAGTCAACACTTTTGAAAGCCACCATTCCATCAGCTTATTGCTTCGTTTACTGAGCCTTTTGTTTGCTTTTTCAAAAGGGGACATCAAGTTCCTATTGCTATGCGATCCATGAATTTATCCAGTCAGTCAAAATGCATCATGCATTACAGCCCCTGCCTGTGTTGCAAGGTGAGCACTGGCCACACAAGTTTATTCTTTTCCAAGCAAAGGTGCAGCAGTAAAATGTTACACAGCAACACCGTTTTACTTACTGAGAGCTCACAAGCGGCAAGTTTACAGACTCTCTATTGAATTGTAAACAAAGGACAAAATTAGAATGAAACCAAAAGGCAGGCTTTGGATATTCTCAGCTGAGTTTCCCTTTCTATTAGTCAGCTAACTTGCATACCAAACATGAATGCTGGGGGCCCAGGTTACTACTGCCAATGTGCAATATCAAGTGACTTCAGGAGCACTAATTTTTGCCTGGCCAAGAGGCACAGAAACAAAATTCAGGATGTCACATGGGGATAACTTCAACTAGCATTACAACATTAAGTGCCAGCAGTTTTGTCAGGACTCAAAATTCCAATCAGTGTATTAAACTGCAGTGTAAATTTTAACCAGAATGATTATATTGATAAACATTTCCCTATGATCAGATAAACACACTAAAAGTATGGAAATTAATAGCATCTCAGAATACTTAGAATTACAGCAGTATTACTTGTCCGGTGACACTGAAGCAGATACTTCTAAATCTAAACTACCATGTTATGAGTCAGTAGCTTCTCAATGCAATGTATCAATTTTGTTTCCACTCATCTATTAGGATTAGCATACACACCCAGATTTCATTACAGAAGAGCAATATGTGTTTTAATTCTACTTCATCTCACCAACATGACTCGCATAATTCCACATGATTCGCAGCTGGTGATAAGCTACGAAGCAGAATGAACATTACTTGGGTTGTCAGGTGAGGACCACAGCTGCAACCAAGAAACTGTTTTAACTTGTTTTAACTTTTATACACACACAACACAACACAACACAAAAATTACACAGAAGAACTTCTAGTCCTAATCATTTATTTATTTTAAAAATGCAAAAACAAATTCAGACTGCATATCCACTTTAGCACACAGCAAGGGGGCACCAAGGAACTCTGTCCCATGGAATCTATTTTAAGCAGTAGAACAATAAATTCTCACTTGAATGAGGCTCTTTGTGTGCAGCACCAGAAGTCACTGCTGGTTTTTGTTTTTTGTTCTTAATTAGGGAACTGGGTGCCTAACAAGTTTTGAGCTAGGTGCTCTTCAACAGGGTCAGAAATTAAGAAAGCCAGATATTTCTAACATGTCACTGAGTGACATGGAGAAAGTTATTTCAACAACAGCGTGATTCATTGCATGTAACAGCTACTATACAAAGAGCACTGTTATGCTCCATGACAGCCTCTTCCAATTTCCAAACAACCTCATGCATTTTACTTTACCAGGTCTCTGAGCTGAAGCACATGGACCACAACCCAAGGAATGCTGGGCACAGACAATGAGCCATGCTCTCTACAAGTGGGCCTATATACTCCCATCAGTGGAAAACTGAATACTACTATTCTACTACCTGTTGACATGTGGTCTCAGGGGCTGAGAAAACATTTGCATGGCACCACCAGTCTCAAAGGATCCTTGGCAGCAGCCATATTATGCAAGCTCACAGCTCGGTTCCCCAAAACCAGAGCAGGAATCTCAATACATTGCTACCAAATGGATTGGAAAGTTTGCAAGGGCCAAAGACCTACCGCTGTTCAGCTGAGCTACAGCTGCCAAGAAGCAAATCCAAAAAGGTGTTCAATCAAGGATACTAATAAGGCAACCAAGAAGAATTAATGCAGCGGGGCTAGGACATGTGTGGGGAACCTTTGACAGTCCAGATGTTGTTGAGCTACAACTCCCAATATCCTAGGCAGTCAGCAGCATCTGGAGGGCCAAAGGTTCCCCACCCTGAACCAGGATGAGGAAAGAAGAACTGCAGGTTAGTTATCTAGAACAGCAGCAGGGAGATGGACATAATTCTTCATTCTGGATCCTTGTTGTTTCCTAACTTACATCTATGAATTACATGATAAGAGCCCCAATATATAAGGAATGGGTGGCTGTGCGTTTCCCAACCACATAACCAGCAAGATCTCTAGCCGTGAACAGCCAGGGCAGACGTGAAGACTTACATTCACAATTGATTCCTTAAATTTGATGTGAAGTCTATAGTTGGAAAGTGCAATGATGGCATCTTCAGCTCGACCTACGTATTCAGTGCTCTCCCCATGAAGTTCGGGGAACGGGACCTGTTGAAAGGGGAAGGGGGAGGGAAATAAGTTTTATGTAAACAAGTTGATGATGGATTCTCAAGGAGTTCACTCACTCACGCCTCAAATGCAAAGCATACGGATCTTGACAGAATATGACAAGGACGTGCATGTAGTTGTTAAAAGCCACAGAAAGCTTTGGGTAAACACCTGACAGAACAAGGGCTTTAAGCTGTGTCACAAAACATTAAGAGGGGCATATTTTGATGGAAGCGGTTGCAGCTGAATGTTCCCACAGTAAGTTGATTCTTGCTGAAACAACATTAATATGGCAGGCAGCCACAACCAAAGACCCCTTGGGCAGTGGCTGCCTTCCACTTTCATGTTGTTTCAGCAAGATGCCCATTGTGAAAGTGTAGAGAAGTCGTCTCCACCTTCCACACTGAACAGAGAGTCAAAGATGATCTAAAACACCAAAAGGAGATTCGCCCCAAATAATTAGCTCCAGCAGTAGAAGAAGGGACTGTTACAGAGCTGAAACATCACCTCAGTTCAATATCAAGTTGGATAGAAATACAGTCGTACTTTGGTTTTCTAACAGCTTAGTTCATTGGAACTAAGCAACTTGGAATTCAAATGAAATCAACAACTTGGAATTCAAATGTCGCAAACCCAGAAGTAGGTGTTCAGTTTGCGAACTTTGCCTCAGAAACCGAACGTCTGGCGCAACTTCCGCAGTTTCCAATTGGCTGCAGGATGCTCCTGCAACCAATCGGAAGCTGCACCTTGGTTTCCGAATGTTTCGGAATTCAAACAGACTTCCGGAATGCATTATGTGCGAAAACCAAGGTACGACTGTATAAGCAATGGACAGAAATAAAACCTGTGGAGCTACTTCAGAAAGCAGGAAGTTTTTCTGTATTATAAACAATTGTAGAATTGACACAGAGGAAAGGAAAGTGTGACACAAAGAAGTCCAAGGTTTTCATATATACTGTATAGCTGAGGAATTAATTCTAACAAGGTGAAGGGAAGGAAGAGAATGTCCCTTGAAAGTAAGTGATTAAGCCTAGTGAGGATATAAGAGCCCTGACAGATCAGACCAAAAGCCTATTGAATCTAGCAGACTGCTTCTCACAATGGTCAGCTAGATGCCTGTGGGAAGCCCACAAGCAGGACATGAGCACAGGAGCCCTCCCATCAGCAAGTGGCATTCAGAAACATGCTGCAGACAGCATAGATGGGTTTGCAGGAAAACTTCCAACTAAGAAACGCAGTGTTAAATAACTTTTGCAATCAAGCTCACAAGTGCAGCAACAGGGTTTGAATTAATAGTCCCATGAGTTAAGATAAATCAAGTGTCTGATCTTGGCTAGAAATAGCATCATCAGATCTGCCCATGTGTCATTGCTGCGAGGGCAAAGGAGAGTCGGGTGACTACCTGGAGATTCTCATCCTCACGGATCAGCTGCTTCCTGGGGAAGATCTGATTAGCTTGGATGCATTCAAGGCTGTGTTGAGTCTCTTCATCCTGAAAAAAACAGATCATGCAGTTTATTTCAACAGTTATACACCCATACATACTAAATCTTTTCACTGACTGAGTTTTTGGGGGGATGGGGTGGGTCACGGGGAATCACTGCAATGCACCAATGAAATGCTTTGCTATTACAAGCCTCTAATTTTTAAATCTGTCACTATCCTTTTATGCTTACATTACCAACCACCTTTTTGACAGGAGCATACAAGACTTTAGCTTGCTGCCTGTTGCTGCCCACACAAATGTGGAGATTGGGGCAAAGGGATGTTCAAAGTGCTGGCCTACCCTCCAGTTCCCCGTTCTCAACTGACTCAAAAGACAGGAACTGAGCAGCACCTCCCTCTACTTGCTGCCTGCAGAGGTATCACTCAGGTCTGGAATGCCTTGAAATTTTAAATAAACAATAAAATTTATGCACCACTTGGTTGTAGAAAAAAACCTGAAAGCTACTTACAAAAAAGATAAAACAATAACATCATCACAAGGAAAGTTTACAACAATGTTTTAAAACAAAAAGTTAAAACAACCATAAAAACTCAAAAGAAACTTCCCTTTCTTCCCTCCCCTGCCTAATGGTACTGACTCACTGAGAAATCTCAGCACTACTTCAGAAAACTTGTGGTTCTTTTTTTTAAAAATATATTAAATAACTGACAACTGTAACTAATTGTAAACTCACTCGGAACAGTATCAAAACATATATTTTATACATCTTTTTCACTTCATGATAAACATATGAAAGTATGCAACTCTTTTTATTTTTTCCTTTATTTTAGATGCCATTTTGAGAAAGCAGATCAGCCTCTTGTATTTGACACCTGGACTGGTCAGATGCCCAGAAATGTAATCTAAGTGCATGGAACTCCAGATTAGTTTCAAAGTGATGACAAATTGAATTTATGCCCCATGAATATTAAATACAGAGTTAAATTATGGTGCACAAGGTGCCAAAAATTGTGTTTTAACTGTGCTGAAGGATGTGATTTAGACACCTAAAACCCTGCAAGGGTGGGACATCAAAGCCACTTTCCTTCTCCAGGAAGAGAAAGAAAAAGTTAGTAAGTACTGTAAGTAACTTGAATCCCTAACTCTGGTGCTTTGATGGAACCTGGCAGCTATTTATTATGTACTCAACAGGGCAGAAACGAGCCGTACCAATCCTTGCTCATTTCAAACAGCTCTGTCCTTTGAATGAAATATAATCCCCAAGTGTAGTACAGCCTACTGTATACATCCAAGGGTCACACCCCACTTTCTCATGCTTCAACCTGCCTTGTGCTGATTAAGCTTAACAGAATTTGTACGCTTACCATGACAGAGCCAGGTTAATAGGCAGAGCCTTGTCCCTGCTTTCAATTGTCTGTAGCGCTGTATATCATGTAACAATCTGAAAGACAAAATTAGAAAGTGAGTAAACAGGACAACACATTTACTATTAGTAAATAAGCACCGATATTCACTTGGATTCTAAATAACTCAAGTACAGATGTAAGAAAACAGAGTTCAAACGACAAAATATAGGCAAAGGCATTTAATTAACTCCATTTGATTTTTTCAAAGCGTAACTGACTCACTCAAATTTGTTCTGAATTTTTGGTTGCTGGGTTTCTTTAAAAGACTGATTTGAACTTGCATTATAACAGATGTCCATGCTGCAGAGCAAACCATTTCTGAAGCTCTGAAGAGTCTGAAAAAATGGTATTGGAATCTGCCATTCAAAGAATAAAAGTAAAAACAAGTCCCGCAGGGTGCACTTAACTCCTGAGGCACATCAAAAGTAGCTCTTTGGATTCTGGCTGTTCTATTTATTAACCAAGCTCACCTGCCATGGTGACGAATTCACTTTTAACGTCACTGTTAACAGTGAACCTCAAGAAAAGTACAAAGTCATGCAGTTCTGTGGGCTGCCATTTAGCCTATTAACATAGAGCTCTGCAATATGTTTAACTACCTGGAATATCACTATGAAATACAGCCTTCCGAGAAGCCCTATAGCCCTCTAAAAGTTCTAACCTTATTTATTTAGAAGGCTGATATCCTAACTAGGCCCTCAAATGAATCAGGGCTGCTTACAATACTCTCCCTATTATGCCTAACTAAAAAGTTAGAAAGCCATTATAATACTGAGTTAGAAGAAAAGTCCTGGAAAGAAGTCTAATAATGAGTTTATTGTCTATTACAGGAAAATTTTGTGCCAGCTTTCTGTGCAACAAATTCAGAGCCTGGGTTAATGGCCATAATATGTTGGGGGGGGGAGAAATACCATGGCTACTAAGAGGATGAGATGTCATATTTTTCATATTTTATTTTTTATAGCTTCTTTAATGGTTTGTTGACTTTAATAAACATTTGATTGATTGGTCTGACTAAACTGTATTAGGAAGAGAATTTAACTAAAAACATTGCTGTTTAACTTTTTAGCTATTCAGGGATCAGAGCTGCCTAATAACTGGAGCTGCAAATATTTGTATTTTTTTATACAATGCAGCTTACAACAAGCAAGTTCACAGTTTCACAATAAAAACTACAACACCAAGACAAAACACAAATACCGTAGAATACAATACAATAGCAAAAGGCAGAACCTATAAAGCAAACTGCTTCATCAAGGCAAAGCCTGCCCTTAAAAATAAAAAAGTATTCAACAACTTTAACTTTAACAAGTGGTGTGTGTGTGTGTCACACCCTGGCTTCTTGGGGCAATGTGTTGAACAGTCTGAGTGGACTGAGAAGGCCCTCACTCTCATCCCAGTCAAACAATCCTTCCCCAAAGATGGGACATAGAGAAGGGCCTCCTCTATATCCAATGCAGTGGGCAAGGTGATATGGGAAAGGCAGTCTGATTAAATTCAATAATAACTCATTTATGAAGCCTTTTGGCAGCTTTCTACTAGCATCTATTCGGCAACATGGCTTTCCTAAAAGGCACTCTGATTCTTACTGAGTAGCAAAGAACTTCTGAGCCTGTAAGTGCAAGGAAACAGGACTGCAGAGACTGGTATGGCTCAGATGTGCAGCTTGGTTGCCTCTCCAACATAGCATGCAGACCATGCACTGCTGAAGCTATCTGTTATGTGGAAGGTGGGGCTAACCCTGCCCATGTCTGTGAAATTCCATTCACACTGAATGGTGCATCACACACACGTGTTCATGGCAGTTATGCTCGCAACTGAAATATTACCACAGGCAATGCTGTCATGTTCACCTAATGCCTATCCATACTTCATGACATAATCCAAGACAATACAGAACAAAGTAAGATTAGAAGGGGGCAGAATCATAACAGCTTCACGTACAAAGCCTATGTCAGTCCTTCCTAACTGGAGACTGAATGGAGTAGAGGCTACAGGATGAAGCAGATAAGAGTGGAAAGCTTTTTGGTCCACATAGCTGGCTCAACTGAAAAGCGAAATGAATAGCTCCATAACAAGGTTACCACCAGATGAATCAGAACAAGCTGCTACTCCCTATTTCTGCCTTCGTAATCATATGGAATACCTCCAATTGTGCACAGAAATATGCCACAAATGGGGGCACACTCTTCTGTCTTTTGCTAATCAACTGGCAGTAGTTCACCAGGGTTTAAGGCTGGGTTCTTTCCTAGTCATACCTGGAGATGCCAGGGACTGAACTGCAGGCCTTGTACATGCAAAGCACATGCTCTAACACTGAGGTGTGGCCCTTCCCCATACATTCACATTCTGCAGATGTGGACTACCAGAAGGTTCAACACAGTAAGCTGAGATGCTTAAGCTTCATTTTTTACTAACCATCTATTAACTTACCAGCTAGTACCAGAATATTCCTTCCAAAAATTCCAGGCGTTGGTTCAATGTTCTGTTACTTCAAACTGAAAGCAGAAAGAACGAAAGGCCATGCTGTAATCAAACTGAATTCATGGTTATTTGGTGTATGCCACCTCAGAAGCCTGCTTAACTAGCCACAGCAAAATATAAATACTAGAAATGAACAGCCTTCATCCCAAAATAGCATTTAAGCATTAAAGGTAAACTGTTATTTCTAACTCTCCAGTTCATCCATTCTTCTAATCTTAGCACTGCTTTCAAGATGTCCATGCCCTAAAATGTATTTTTCAGTAGCTTGTACCCGTTTGGAGCTCACTTTATCTCTAGGCAGCAAGAACAATTGCATAAAGGGATAATTAATAATTTTGGAAGTTGGGGGTAGCCGTGATCTCAGCTGAGCTTGAAATACAGAACGAAAGGTAGATTTCAAGTGCTTACTCAAAATCCAGTGATATCATTTTTTAAAAATTATTTTTACTGATTTGTACTTATATGACCCCTTTCAGGGCAAAGTCCTCTCAAACCAGTTTGATAATTTGCTTCATTCATACACGCACACACCCCAGAATATTTTGGCATCATATTTACAGCAGAAACATTGTCCAGTACAATCCATTCCCAATCCCAACAACTTTCCTTTTATGTTTCCACCTGTGAGCCATCCTGCCACTAAAACGGTCCACTAAAACCTACTGTCTTAGCTAGTCTGAAACCTTTGTCTAATGATGGAAAGATTACAAACTTGTACAGCACTCCCTTTCAGGTAAGGTTAGATTGTCTTGACTTGACTGCTATTTAAAACCCTCTGAATCTGCACAACAGGCAGTAATTCAGGAGGTCACAGAGCTGTAACTAGGCACAATGGAGCAATGCCCGAGTGCACCTCCTTCTCCTTTCCAATATATCCATTTCATAAGGGATGATGCAAAATCCTGAAAACATATTTTGCTGAAAACAAGGAAGGGAGAGACTAGACATGGTCTGGGTGGAGATAGTTGTGGTCATGGAGCAAGACTTTCATTTAAAAGGACTGACCAAGACATTCCCCAGAGCTGTTGCTTCTGCAGTCATTTCTCCACCCACACACTTGTTTCTAAGTTTCAACTTTTCTTCCGCACAAGAGCAGAAAACAAAAACAGAACTGGCAAAAACTCCATCAGGTGGGGAAAGGGGGGGGGGAGGAAACTGTCTGAACAGGCCATTAGGCTCACTTCCTGAGCACTGAAATGTCAGTGGCTTGTTCCACATGATGATGCCTGACACAATAAATATCACACAACACTTTGTATACAAAGGTATATTAAAATGAACACATGCACTTACAATTATTTCAAATCAGTTTCGCAGGATGTATATTTACAACCATGTACCCTGTGGATATTGGCAGTCAGATCCAGCTCATTTTTTTTTTTTTAAATATATATTTATTAAAGTTTTTTCAATACAAAAGCATATTACAAAAACAACATTGATTGTTTAGCATCTTTCCATTATTGCTTTGGACTCCCCCACGCCTCCCGCACACACTTACATCATTATACAATTGTTTCCAAACAAATTATCATTTTATCCATAATCTTAATTTTGTTCATTGACATATAATTTAATCTTAAATCTAATTTAGTGGTAGACAATCATTTCTATTCTGACATCCCGGTCAGCATTCAGCCAAATTACAATACTTTTGTAAATAAATCTTAAATTTCTTCCAGTCTTCTTCCGTCCTTTCTTCTCCCAGGTCTCGAATTCTGCCGGTCATCTCAGCTAGTTGCATATAGTCCATCAGCTGCATCTGCCATTCTTCCAGAGTGGGTAGATTTTGAGTCTTCCAATTCTTAGCAATCAGTATCCTTGCTGCCGCTGTTGCATACATAAAAAATGTTCTGTCTTTTTTTAACACACTCTGGCCGACAATGCCCAAGAGGAAGGCCTCTGGTTGCTTAGTAAAGGTGTACTTAAACACCTTTTTTAACTCATTGTATATCATCTCCCAGAAGGCCTTCACTCTAGGACAAGACCACCAGAGGTGAAAAAATGTTCCTTCATTTTCCTTACATTTCCAACATTTATTATCCGACGAATGGTATATTTTAGCCAATTTGACTGGGGTCATGTACCATCTGTATATCATTTTCATTACATTTTCCTTCAAAGCATTACATGCAGTGAAGTTCAGCCCAGAGGTCCACAACCTTTCCCAATCTTCAAACATAATATTATGCCCAATATCCTGAGCCCATTTTATCATTGCCGATTTAACCATTTCGTCTTGTGTGTTCCATTTCAGCAGCAAATTATACATCTTTGAAAGTACTTTAGTCTTAGGTTCTAACAGTTCAGTTTCCAACTTTGACTTCTCCACCTGGAATCCTACCTTTTTATCATTTTTAAACACTTCTTTAATCTGAGCATAGTGTAACCAGTCTCGCACTTTATCTCTCATTTTCTCTAAACTCTGCAATTTCCAATTGTCACCATCTCTTTCTAATATCTCCCAATATTTTGGCCAATTGGCCTCCATATTGGCTCTTTTTCGGGCCTTAGCCTCCAGGGGTGACAACCACCTCGGAGTTTTATTCTCCAATAAGTCTTTATATTTTGTCCAGACATTAAAAAATGATTTTCTGACAATATGGTTCTTAAAAGCCTTGTTTATCTTAACCTTATCATACCATAAATATGCATGCCATCCAAATGCATTATTAAAACCTTCCAAATCCAATACATCCGTATCTTCAAGGAGTATCCAATCTTTCAACCAGCAGAAAGCTGCAGCTTCATAGTACAACTTTAAGTCTGGCAGGGCAAAGCCCCCTCTTTCTTTCGCATCTGTTAATATTTTAAATTTAATTCTGGGCTTTTTGCCCTGCCAGACAAATTTTGAAATATCTTTCTGCCACTTCCGAAAACATTCTGTCTTGTCTACAATCTGTAGTGTCTGAAACAAAAATAACATTTTTGGCAATACATTCATTTTGATGGCAGCTATCCGGCCTAACAAGGAAAGTTTTAATCTTGACCAACTATCCAAGTCTCTCTTAATTTCTGACCAACATTTTTCATAATTATCTTTAAATAAACTCAGATTTTTTGCTGTTATGTTCACCCCTAGGTATTTGACTTTTTTAACCACAGTTAATTCTGTCTCTTTCTGAAACCGTTCCAACTCAGTATCTGTCAAATTTTTCCCCAAAACCTTAGTTTTTTGCTTATTTAATTTAAATCCCGCCACTCGACCAAAGTTTTGAATCAGTTGTAATACTATTTTCGTACTAGATTCCGGCTCCTTTAATGTCAAAACTAGGTCATCTGCGAATGCCTTAAGTTTATATTGTTTCGCTCCGACCTGGATCCCTTCCACCAACCGGTCCCCCCTGATCATATTCAACAGCACTTCCAGAACCGAAATAAACAGTAATGGGGAAATCGGGCAGCCTTGTCGTGTACCTTTTTCTATTTTGAACTCTTCTGTAACCACATTGTTGACTATCAGTTTAGCCTTTTGTTCTGAATATATAGCCTCAATCCCATTCTCAAACCCACGTCCCACTCCCATTTCTTTTAAGTTCCCCTTCATAAATTTCCAGGATATGTTGTCAAAGGCTTTCTCCGCGTCTATAAAAATTAAAACTGCTTTAGTGTTTATGTTTGTTTGCAAAAGTTCCAATATGTCTATAATGTTCCTTGTATTAGCAAACATATATCTACCCGGGAGAAAGCCTGC
Organism: Podarcis muralis; assembly: GCF_964188315.1. Classification (NCBI taxonomy): domain Eukaryota; kingdom Metazoa; phylum Chordata; class Lepidosauria; order Squamata; family Lacertidae; genus Podarcis; species Podarcis muralis. The sequence continues at coordinate 23,001,497 of NC_135670.1, forward strand.
CTGGTCTTTATGGATTATCTCACTTAAAACTTTCTTGAATCTACGTGCCAAAACGTCTGCAAATATTTTGTAATCCACATTTAAAAGAGAAATGGGACGGTAGTTCTTGAGTTGTGTCTTTTCAGTTTCCGACTTTGGTATCAATGTGATAAATGCTTCTTTCCACGATTCTGGCGCCTTCTTCCCCTCCATTATTTCATTACTGACCTCCAACAATGGCTGTATCAGATAATCTTTCAGTGTCTTATAATAGTTGGAGGTCAGTCCATCTGGCCCTGGCGATTTGCCCTGTTTCAAACTCTGGATGGCCTGCTCAATCTCTTGTCGTGTTATTTCACCATTCAAAATTGTTCTGTTTTCTTCTGACAGCTTTGCTAATCCATTTTTCTCTAAAAATTGTTTAATCTCTATTTCGTCTTGTGGCCCTTGGGTGTATAGCTTTTTGAAGTATCTCTGGAAGCACTTTCTAATCTCTCCAGGGTTCTGGATATTCCTTCCTTCAATCTCTAAATTTGTTACCGTATTTAGTCTTTGTCTCTTTTTCAACTGCCAAGCTAGCAGTTTTCCGCATTTATTAGCCGATTCAAAAGTTTTTTGTTTCATTGTTCTGATCTTCCATTCTATTTCCTGATTTATCAGTTTAGAATATTGTGCTTGATAAAGTTTGATTTCTCGCAGAATCGGTTGGGACTTCGGGTTAGATCTTAACTTCTTTTCTAACTCTTTAATTCTTTCCAGAATCTTGTCCTTCTTTTCATTTTGTAATCTTTTCTTTATCGAATTTTGTTGTATCAAGAACCCTCTCATCACGGCCTTGCTTGCATCCCAGATGGTTCTTTTTTCCACCGTGGTGCCCATATTAACCTCAAAATAGTCCTTTAAGGTTTTTTGGGCCTTCTCTACAAGTTTTTGATCTCTAAACAGGCCATCATTCATCTTCCATCTATAGGAGCCAATTGGGGTCAGTGTCATATCCATTCTCAATGCGTTATGGTCGGAGCATGTCTTTGGGCAGATTTCCACCTTTCTGATCTTGGGTGCCAGACTTCTAGTTATCCATATTTGGTCGATTCGTGTCCAGGTCAGTTGGGCTTCAGAAAAGAATGTTCCTTCTCTTCCCAAGGGGTTTCTCACTCTCCAAATATCAGGGGGGGGGGGGAGGAAACTGTCTGAACAGGCCATTAGGCTCACTTCCTGAGCACTGAAATGTCAGTGGCTTGTTCCACATGATGATGCCTGACACAATAAATATCACACAACACTTTGTATACAAAGGTATATTAAAATGAACACATGCACTTACAATTATTTCAAATCAGTTTCGCAGGATGTATATTTACAACCATGTACCCTGTGGATATTGGCAGTCAGATCCAGCTCAGTTTCCCCAATCCAGTTAATTTCTCAAAACACCTGCCTTTTAATTCTCACGCGAGAAACTAGTTTAAGCGCCACTTGCTTACAAATATGACAAACTCTTCAAGCTACTCTTCAAAAGCTGCAACCCTGTGCATGCTTCCTTGAGAGGAACCCTTGCCAGGCTAGATTCTCAGAAAATATACGTAGCATTGCGCTCTATGTTTGTCACAAGCTCTTAAGTGGTATCTCAAGCAAACAGGGATGCATGTGATGATGACATGCTGAAAAACAGAACATTCTTAAGACAGCTTCCACTGATAACACAAGTCCTCCTAGTTTAGCCTTAAGCCGCCTTGCATCCCTGTGAGGGGAAAAGGCAGGATATAATTAAATATAATAAATATAATAATATATAAATTAATAAATAAATAGATAATCAATCTCCCATGTCCCCTCAGTTGTCCTGATGGGCTTTTAAAATAGCCATGAACTTCTCAGTTATGATTCATGTACTAGGCCTTAGCTTAGTGGTAGAGCACATGCTTAGAATGTAGGTGAGGGATGGGAAGCCTATGTCCCCCACCCCACTCCACAAGATGTTGCTGGGCTACAACTCCCATCAACTCTGATTTCTGGCTATGCAGGGATGATGTGAGTTAGAGCACAACAACATCTGGGGGGACCATCCTGATGCAGAAGGTCCCAGATTTAACAAGTAAAGATTTCCAATAAAATAAAATTATTATACATACATACATACATACATACATACCCCGCCCATCTGGCTGGGTTTCCCCAGCCACTATGGATGGCTTCCAACAAAATATTAAACAATACTGGGGTACATGGACCAATAATCAGACTCAGTATTAAGAAAGCTACATGTATTCATATTTTCAAACTTGGACACATGCAAATATTCCAGCTTTCAAACTTTCATTATCCCTTCTTTGCACAGTATTCACCGCCTTCCTTGTTTGAACTTCTATAAAGCATTTCTATTCCTCCTTACCCGTGGAGGATAAAATGCCATTGTGGCAGATTTGTCCTTTCCATCACTGCAGCCTGTGTGGCTTTCACTAAATACTTCCAGTGGGGTAGCAGGTTTTTTTTTGAAGCATGAGTAAATTCCTACTTGGCAAACATTAAAGTCTGACATCATGCCCGAGAATGAGATGGCTCGTTTCCACTTTGCGGGTATAATGGAATAATTCTTACTGCACATTTCATTATCTTGCATTTCACACACAGGAGTTATTAAATGGCATTATAAGAATTTAGGTTTTATTTTTATAGTCTTCCTGAAATAAACAAAAGCTAGAACGCAACAGAACTGTATCCATTAGTCTGTACAGGCCATGAGCTAAGGAAAGTACTTGTGGGAAAACTTACTGCATGTCACTGAAAGCAAACTTTGCATTTTTAAAGAGGCATACTAAAAAGGGATTTTAAAAAGAAGTGCTAAGTGTGCCACAGGCCCAGGCCAAAGTATGAGTCAGTGCCACACAAAAACGGCCTGTTTCACATGCACCAGTCCTTTGAGAAGCAGCAGGTCTCAGGATTACACACTCCTCACTCTGACACAGCCTCAAGAAGGAAATTGGAAGCATTTGTTTCTAAACCAGGGTTATGTCCAACTAAAGGAAGTAGTTAATTTGAACCATTGAGGATGCTGAACAGATGAAGTTGCAGCACCAAATTCAAAAGGAAGAATCAGGATCACACTTCCTTTCCATCCACTGCTTGAATTCGGAACTTTTTTTGTTGCCATGCACAGCAGCAGAAAAAAAACCACCAAATTCAAAAAGCATCAAATTCAAGCTAGAAAGGAAGGATCAAGAGGACTATTAAGAGTGTACTTCCAATTCTCCCTTTGCAATCACAGCCTGAATTCAAGCAATGGCTTACAGTTTGAATCACCTGATGGCATGTGATGTCAGGTGACATTTGTCTATGGAGGACTGGCCACTTCTGGATCTGGTCCTGTAGTCAGGTCCATTTCCCCAAGCTTCGTTTAAATGATTTGTTCTCCTGAGCTCAGAAGAACCCTGGAAATTTAAAAGGCAGGCGCAAAGCTGTTCAATTTCCTCTCCTCAGCCACACTGGAGGAAAGGTCACTGGAGGAGAGGTCAAGGTGTGATAATCCTTCTCATGAACATAGCACTGAATTATGTTTTTGCATTGCATGCAAAACAGACCTACATGTGCTGAACAGTGCCTCTTGATTGCTGGCTTCATCTATCAATCCTAAATTATGGTTTCCTCCTTGAATTGTTATTCCACTTTGATACAGTGGTACCTCGGGTTAAGTACTTAATTCGTTCTGGAGGTCCGTACTTAACCTGAAACTGTTCTTAATCTGAAGCACCACTTTAGCTAATGGGGTCTCCTGCTGCTGCTGCTGCCACACCGCCGGAGCACGATTTCTGTTCTTAACCTGAAGCAAAGTTCTTAACCTGAAGCGCTATTTCTGGGTTAGCGGAGTCTGTAACCTGAAGCGTATGTAACCCGAGGTACCACTGTATTTCTTAAAAGGTTGAGAAAGGTTGTTTTGTTTTTTACAATCCAAGCTGCTTCAGACCTTGGTTTTAGGTAAAAATGATGTAGCAGAAATAGAACAAAATGCATGTATCTGATGGAGTCACACTCAAACCACTAGTACTACTGACTGAAGCTTAGTCTATGCAGGCCAAGCCACAATACCCACCACCAAGTGATGAAAGACAACTCCAAGTTGAAGACCAGAGCTTTGCAACTCTGTGCCTTGCGAATGAAGCACAGATGATGGATACAGAATTCCTCCTACAGAGGAGGTTGATGGGGGCCGGTTCCCCAGAGATTTCCAAAGTGATCCTAAATCAAAGCAGAAGTTTCAGCTCTATCCTATAATTATCAACACAACAGGTGAAACTTTAGTCACAAATATGTAGCAATTTATTTGACTACCAAGGGAGCTTTCTACAAACGTTATTTGTAGTCTCTGTGTAGTGGTGAAGTCCACAGCTGTCCAAAATAGCATTTGAGAAATGAGTGGCTACCTCTTTTTTTATTACCTTTGCAACACATTATGAACTTTGCTCTGAGCATCTCTATTTAGAAAAATCCCTTCAACCATCTTATTGTCTTATTACTGTTCTTTGTCCTTCTCTTTAACCTTAAACAACTTTGATACAAATATATATAGAATGAACCGGGACTATTTCATATTATATCAGATTACCTCTATTGTAACCACATCAGTTACTTCTAATGAGACACAACAGTCACTTCAGAAAAATGTGACATGACTGCCTGAAGAATGATTAGCTAGCCCGAAAAACAAGATAGGCACCGGAACTGACTGGAAGTAGCTCCTTTCTGTGACTTCAGCAAGATTCTTGAGCAAAAATTATCAAAATGCTTCTCATTCAAGATGCCCTGAATCTTGGATGGAGACATGAGCCCCCATGGCATAGATACCTCACTGTCTCTTCAGTTGGCAGTACATGTTTCTCCCTTAGGCAAAATGAAAGCTGGGAGATGGAGGGGGGGTCGGTACGTTTCAAACTTCTGACATGCTTTCCAGAAGTTTGGCCATCACTGTACTGAAGTTTAATTAGCCTTCACAAACCTCATGCCCTCCAGATGTTTTGGCTCCTTTGCCATCACCTGCACAGAATTCCCTGTCACCTGTGGCTACCAGGTTATTATTGAAATCAGCCTTCCCCAACCGAGTGCCCTCCAGGTGCTTTGGACTACAACTCCTGCCAGCTTCAGCCAGCTCTGTTGTGCTCCCATCCACCTTAGCATCATATGACTGTGCTGGCTGGGGTGACAGGAGTAGTAGTTCAAAATATCTGGAAGGCACCAGGTTGAGGAAGACTGAATTAGACAAAAAATCTTGTCCAGTGGCTGCTATTCCCCCCCCCCCCAAATTGATAAAAATCTCAGTCATTTAGGGAACAGGTTTGCATGAACTGGAGAGAGATTCAGATTTATTACATTTCTATTGCAAAGCTCAACATCTGTGTTTTCCATTAGGTTTTATCTCTTCCGGTACTAGTGACCAAGCAGCCAATCTCTTTTTTTAGCGGCCCTTCCCTTAGGAAAGGCTAACGGGGAGGGTTGTTGGGGAGGGTTGTTCGGTACCACTGCTGGAAGGTGCTAGGTGTCAAACAGTGTGTAGGTGTCAAACAGTGCTATGTGTCAAACAGTGTGTAGGTCTGTAGGTGTCAAACAGTGACACCTACACACCTACACACTACCATGCCCCAGGGCGGGAGTGTTGTAAAAAACAAACAAACACTACTTGGTCCACCAAAAACTTTAGACCCCTGCAAGCAAAACTACATAAACCAGAATAATACATTCAAAACACATGATATTCCCATTTGAGAAAGAAAGGACTGAGCTGAGATCCCAAGTCAAAACGAAAACCAAACAAACTGCTCTGTCCTGTACAGAAGAGCAATCTATATTCAAAGCTTTAATCCATAAACCAAAGCCTACAAGAATGTCAGCAGTGGGAAAATCATTAGATCTCAATAAATGTTTGCTTAACAAAAGAAAATTAAACATGGGGAGGGGGCAGCATGATCCTTCCAAAATGAAAAGGTACATTATCTTTCTGTGGGAGTTTGTCTAATAAAGAAGAAAGGTTCACTGCATACAGACAAAGAGCATAATTTGATTATGAGCACCCAACCAGAATATAATGCCCCTGTTCACAGCAAATTCCTGTTACCAGGAGTATTAACAACAGTGAAGATGGAAGGATTCCCACCAAATGTGTTATTTCCTTACAAACTTGCATGCAATATGTATTGATTCCACCATAAATTGAAAATCCAAAACTACAGCTTTCCTCTTCCTATTTAACAGTCTCTTGATTGGCAACAATTCATCTAGATTTCATGCATCTGGTAATATAGATGCAATGTAAAATGTTGCCATGGACTCTTGGGAAACAAAATTTGGTCCGCAGTTATAGTTCAATAACTGTATTCAACAAAAGCATATCATTATTTCTTTTGATGTGACAGATAACAGTTTTAAACCGGCAGTTTTGTAATTAGGTAACTCTGTTATCTAGCCAGTCTCTGTTCAATCCATGAATAGTAGCTCCCAAGGCTAAGGAATTGTGGGCACCTAACAGTCGTAAGGACCCATTGCCAGCAATATGAACATTTTCTCCATGCATCATCTTCCCCAAAGTAACTTTTCAGAGCTTCTCAGAGCTCAGCAGGAATATCCCCTCCTAAATTACTGCCTCTGGTATTGACCAGACTTCAAACTGATAATTGCAGGGCACTGATCTATAGAAGCGAAACTATAAGCTAATCATGTGAGATGGAGAGGCCACATATACACACATCACTTTTTTCTTGGATGGATCAACTCTTTACTTATCAGCAGCAAGATGTTCATGTTTGTGTGAGATAAGACGAATTGGCGAGAAGAGGGGAAGTGGCTTTTCTAAGAAGTGCAATACACAACACTGTAGAGTCAGATCCTTCACTTTTTCCATCAAGCAATCTGGAAATCAGTCCATGATCAGCTGTTCCTTTTGTGAGTCTTTACAGAGGCTAAATGGCTTCACAAACCCTGAACTCAGTGAGTCTCTAGAATGCCCTTTCCTGAGTGTCTTTCCACAGTCCTTGAAGTACATTTTTATTTAGTTCTGCTGGCAAGCATGCTGCTTTATGAAGACATTGGAGCTCTCAGCTTGATGCCCATTCTGGCACATCAGAACCCCGATTCCTCCTTCCCGTTTTCCAGAGTATTATTGCAAGCTCCCCCCCCCCCATCTCATTCTCTACTCCTCCTGCCAGCTTTTGAATTCTCACTGCAACTTCCTCTTCCTTTTTCCTCAGTACCTGAAGCAATTCATCACACAATCTCACTGCAACATCAGCCCTCACTCATCCTGCTTGTCTCATCAGTCTTAACTGTTAAATAGTAAACTGCAGAACAGGGGTGTCCAAAACATTGATCCCGATCTACTGGTCTATCGCAGGGCACCCCTGGTTGATCCCGTGATCCTGAGCACTCAATCACCCCGGGGGGGGGGGGGAGCTCAAAAACTTTGGTTCATCCTCTCCCAAAAAAGCTCAACAACTTGGTCAATCCAATGGGTAGATCACTTCCAGTTTTTTTACAGTGGGAGTAGATCACAGTCTCTTGGAAGTTGGACATCCCTGCTGTAGAGTTTCTCAATAAAATTTCGTTTCTGGAAAAACTCATCTTGTCTCCACTGATCCCTTGAAAACACAACTAGCCTAACTAAATGATCCAAGTTACGTATATTTTGCTCTCCTGCGTTCTAGTGTTAGCTTCTGAGCCAGCCCCACAGGACAAACAGCAGCTTCTGGCAGATTACCAGCAGAGCTGCTGTAAGAAATGGTTATATTATCACATGTTAAGATTACCCCCCACTCCCCTACCATTCATGGAAGAGATTGTTCTCTGAACATGGAGTAGTAGTCTACAGACATGTTAAGAGACATGTTTCCTAAGTATAGTAACACTCTTCTTCAAGCACTGCCTGCAGAGAGCTGCAGTGCTGGGGACTGAGACTTAGAGGAATTTCTCCCTATAGATTAAGATGATCTGCTGCTGCTTCTTGTGTCTTTTATGAGACTTCCTGTGTTGTGAGGGGACATGGCCATCAATCTGGACACTCTGCCTTTCATTTCTTATATTAATAAACCCCCAGTCCACTGAAGAAATCAAGGATGTACCTATCTCTCCTAAGCTTTCCCCCTTTTCCTCATGAATCACTTTTTTAAAAGACTGTAAACCAGCATACCATTCTTCAAAAAATAATGCAACAGCAATGCTAAGGGCAAGAGTGAACATGATGGAGGAAGAGAAAGATATTTCAAATTCCTAGAAACCATACCAGCTTTTTCAGTACTAGCTCTTTGAAATGGTGAATCAATATTTTGAAGTCCTAAATACTAACATATCAATTTTTCAGGGAGTTTACGTTCCCCCCAACCCAAGCTGGGACAAGGGGTTTTAAAACCTTGAGTTAAGGGAGCTGGTATAGATGATCAAGATTGTGAGATCCTTTTGCAAGCATGAGAATGAAAACCAGTGATTCCACACATGATGGCTGGGTGGGTGCCGGTTCCAGGAACAGAATTGCCGAAGGGCTGGCCCTTATCACGCTCAAGTTAAGGACTTAATAAGAATGGGTTCAACTAGGTAACAGCCCCAGACATTCTGAGCAAACAGAACTGTATTACAAATTGTAAACAATTTATTTAGTGAGTGGACAAAATTTTATATTACTGTGGTGGCATTAAACTGATATGAATCAAAACTGACTTCACAATTCACAGATTTAATATAAACAAACCTGTACCTATCAGTCTTACTTATGCAACCTGGAAGCAGTTGCACAAATAATACAATAGAAATATGCAGGACAATAAAATACTAAAAACACTCAATTTTCCATTTTGAACAAGTATACCTTACAGAACTGTAACAGTGAATTCATTATGGAGTTTAAATGTGCTCTGGGTAAATTTCACATTTGTTCCAAAGATACTTTATACTTCATCCTTTGGTTCCCTCCCAACTTAGGTGTTCTCCAGAAGGCTGCAGAATATAACTCCGACTCTGCTGACTTTAAAAATTTCCGGAATTTCTGCAGTAAACACACAGGTTCTGAAATTCTCATTTCTCACCAATGAAAGCACTTCTTAAAATTGAGTACGGTACGTACAAGGGAATTCTCTTGCAGTTATTAGTGCCCTTGGAAGAACCACACTTTTCTTTTCTGCCTAGGCTCATGTCAACATCAACAAGTAGAAAGAGACCAGTAACTTAAGACAAAATGCATGTAGTTGACCAAAGACTACTTTTGACAAGTAAGACTGTATACCGGGGGCGGGGGGGGGGGGGAATGCAGCCATAATAAGTTAGAGCTACTAGCAGCCTATAACACAGCTATAGTAAACGTCAACTGTACCAAATGAAAGCAAGGTTTTTCATTTGCTCCAGCGGGTGAGAGCGTAGTGACCAAGCAAGATCCAAGAAGCTGGTTCTGTAGTTTTCATCCTTGGCTTGGGTTTTACATGAAAACTGGAATGCTGTACCTGTAGCACGCTTGCTTAAAAGGTTGGCTGTCAGCAACATAAACCTTCCTATTTAAACAGAAATACAGTAAATATCTAAAGGCAGCCAATTTGTTCTCCAGCAGAGTACATTTGTTTAATTTTTTAAAAAACTAAAGTAAATCTGTAGAATCATAACTGGCAGGGACACAATACCATCTCCTCTAAACCTACTAAATGATTGTAAATTCCACATTCTCTTAAGTAATGAATTATCATCTTGCTGTTGCTGCTGTAAAACTCCCCCCTCCATTTTCAGTCTAGCTTCCTGTAGTTTAAACCCACTGCTTCTTAGTCGATCTTCAGTGCAAAATGTAAACAGCCTTTTCTGTAGTTTTTGGATATGTATTTGACAACAGTCAACATTATAACAGCCTCGCAAACAAGTCCCCAGAAAGGTAGAAAAATCCTTTATGAGCTAAACTCACAGTTCCTTCAGCCTTTCTTCATATGTCTTCTAGATCCCTTCAGCATCCTCAATGTTCTTTTTTAAGTCAAGGTAATTGGTTCCTTTTATCTATTAATTTATCAGTAACATAACAGAAAATTAAGTTACTTAAGTTAAAATTAAGTTTAATTAAGAAAATTAAGTTACAACATATATTACTTGAACCAATAGACTATACCAGAGAAAGTTCATAACTTCATACGACGTTTATTTTTAGAGCAAACAAGGAAGACCATTTTTTTTTAATTATGATGAACTAAAAGAGTACTCCACTTCCAGCAGGAAATGTAGCTGGTAAAGGGTTACAAATCAAAGACAGGCACAGAAACAAGAAATAGGTACAGTATTCCCTTCCCACAAATCAGACAAGATATTTGCATATTAGAAATTTCATTATGGGACTAGTGACAGTCCTAGTGCCAAAGGAAGAAGGGGTTCCAAGTATAAAAGCTTTGCAAATAAGACTCCCAAAATTACTAGCCCACCATAATTTTTACTGTTCACCTGTTAAGGCATTACAAAGTAAGTTGTTTGCGGCACATTAGCTGGGAGCAAGGGGAGGAGAAGGGAAATTCATTCCCAATAACTGCTTGCTTGCCTAAGGGTAATCTATACTCACAAGCAAGCAGATATACATTATAACAGCCATTTATTAAGCATTTGGAACACCCTATTTCTAAAAAAAATATGGTAACTAGCTTTAGGAAACTCTGTGTTGTGCGTTCGCAACTATTCTACTTAGTTGTATATCTTTCACAAAAATTGACAGAATACTGCTTAATCAATGGAAGGTACACAATTTAATCTGCATGCCATATTTGTTATTGCACCTCAAAATTGATTTGCATTTTCTGTTGTCACTGTCGCGTTGTGGATTCGTCCCCGTCTCTCTCTCTCTCTCCCCCCCCCCCCCATCCACCAATTATCCACCAGTTTATAAATTCCTCTATTTTGAGGTCAGTAACAACTTGGCATTTGTCTTTGGTTTCCAAGCAAGTGCTTTAACTGGCCAATATAAACTTTGAATTCTAAATCAGTCCTTCTTAGGTCTTGTTTCTACTGAGGTGGTTGACCTGAACGTGAGCTGTTCTGTTTTAGACCACAGGTATGGGCTCACGTGATGGAATGCTTCTCCATACAAAATACCCACTCTGCACAGAAAACTAGGAAATGGGAGAGAAGGCTAAGGCTAGAACCAGTCTCCCTAGTTTTCAATGTGCAAGGATATTATCTACTATATATACGTGGAGCAGCATTTCATTACGTGAGCCGCACCTGTCTGAAGTGCCACATCCAGAGACAAGCTTACCACCACAGTGAGAGCCAGGCCTATGTCACACCCTTCATCTAGGTGACTAATAAAAGTGACTAGAATTGACTAAGCAGATCCCAGCCAAATCTTGTTGTACACCAACAATGAATTATTAGCGAAGTTCTCCAACAGCCCAACCTAATGCTCTAAAATATATTTCTCCAATTTATAATTCATGAATGTCATCAAATAGATGTATGAATGCTTTCAATCTAGTGTGTTACCCTCAGTCAAACAATTTACCATACCAACAGAGGAAGCTGAACTAAGGTGACACCGTTTGCTCTTTATAAAAATGCTCTTCAAAACTGTAGACTGCTAGGAACTGCTCAGCTTGTTTATAAGCTTAAATTGCTTTTTTGTTCTACTTGCCAAGCTTATTCATTATCTCTAGGAAGCACACAATTCCATGGACCCTCCCTTTTTTAAGATAACCACGGCATTTGCCTTCAGCCAGTTAGAGATCTTGCACAGTTGCAATGGGAAACTTTGGAATGGAAAGTGCAAGAATTTCCCCCCACTCCAAGTCCCTGCCAAAGACCTAGGGGTTTAGATTCAGTGCCATCAAAGCAGCCCCTCCAGCCCCTTCCTCACACTTACTCTTGCATGGAGATGAGAAGGGGATGCTGACAGCAGGGACACCTTCCAGTCTGACACAAGGAAACATGGGGAATTTAGTTCCTGATGCTTCCAGTGTCAAATGTAGAGCGTTCACTACATTACAAAATAATAGAAATTGCATTTCCAATGCTTCCTGGCAGTAATAAGCATTCCCTCAGCATCACGTCTGAGGTCTTCAAAGCCACAAGCCCTCTCTGTTGCTATCCTTACCCCCAAGAGTAAGCTTGCGAAAAGGGAATGGTATGCAGACAGCTGGCAGCAACAGAGGCCTTAGGCTGCAGGTAAATCAACAGGGCCTTTTCAGACAGGGCTCATGCTTCCCAGTTCAGATAGGACTATGATATAACTATTTTTTGTTTGTTTCTGGATGTAATGTTTTGGCTAATGTTTAAATTGTTAGCATGCCTCCCAATTTGCTTGATTATTTTAAACAACCATTCTGAATGCAAGAAAAATGAGAGTGAAGGACTGAATTGGGATTAAAGAAAATATACTTTAACCCATTACATTTTTATAGCATTTTCATTCCCCTCCCAGGTAATTAGACATGATCTCCTGGTCAACACTGTAGCTTCCACTTGCCATGCATAGGGCAGGTAACAGAAGGCAGGAACCACTTCCCTTAAACCAAGTCAGACTACTAGTCCACCAAATTCAATACTGTCTACTCAGAGTAACAGTCTCTCTCCAGGGTTCCACACAGAATTGTTCCCCACTCTAACTGGAGATTCCTGAGATCTCAAGTCTTTAAAAACATGATATGACAAACAAAGCCTACTTGCCTGGCTTGTACAAGCAGGAAAATACACGTGCAAATACCAGTTGAGGCTATTATTCCCAGACTCTGAAAATGGAATTTGGAATAACAGCTTCTCTCTCCCCATTTTAAATCAGATGATGTCACAATGCACAGACAAGCACTTTACAGAACAGTGAGAATTATATGCTGTGCTCCTGGGTGTAAAGTCACATCCACATACTTTAAAGTGTTCAAATCAGCTAGAAGCATGTTCTCCTCTATGAGGAACACCTTAGCTATAATGTTTGCCTAGGATTCTGCACTCCTTAAAAGACCTTCTTGAGATTTGATTACATCATCACATCCCTAATAAAATATCCTACCCAGGATGTGATTTGCTTATGGACCAAGAATCACCTAGGAAAGAGAATGAAGCAATCAGTCTCATCCTTCTTTTCCCCTTATGATAACCGACCTGAAACACAATACTATAGTCTAGCCTTTCTCAACCTTGGGTTCCCAGATGTTCTTGAACTACAACTCCCATCATACCTGACCACTGGCCATTCTGGCTAGGACTCATGAGAGTTGTAGTCGAACATCTGGGGACTCAAGTTTGAGAAAGGCTTCTCTAGTCAGTTTGTGTATACTGTATTAGCCATACAAGAAGCAAAACTCTCTCTTACAGAAGAAACTTATTTTCAAAGTTCAGCACAGGGTTCAATTCTGGCATCACACATAATTAATGAATGATGGGCATGATATCTGAACTGACAAACCATAGTTACACAATCACACCACTGCTTCCAGAGACAGGAATCAACTTGTGAAGTGCTTAGTGTACTGGAAATGAAAGGAAACACAGCAACAAGCAATGGTTTGCCTGGAAGCTCACACCCTGGGTCTTAAACTGGTTGACTCAAACCATGACCATCTCATCACAGGGTCTGTTCTATACAAGGTAGAAATCAAGAATTTAGTATGGCAGCACCTACCCTTTGGAACTCCCTCCCGTTACATGTCAGAAAGGAGCAGTCTTACTACTGTCCTTTCAGATCTTCCTTTTTCAACAAGACCTTTAAGTGGGGATTTTTATCCCAATTTGTATTGAATTTGAAATTGTTTATGTTTTTGATGTTAGGATATTTCTTGGGAAGCGAGTCATAAATGAAATAAATGAATAAATAAGAAGTGCACATTGGAGCCCAGGCAGAGAAGGCTCCCTTTCCCTCCCTTGTGTGTTGGCAACCCCAAATTATTCTGGCATCCAAGCTAACAGCCTCAAGTTTGTGCAAATAAACTGAAGGAAAGATTGCTAAACTGGAACAAACTAAACAAACGTCTGCATCACTGATACCATAAGAAAGTCCTGTATGATCTAAATGAAAGTATGGCATGACTCTTTTATTCACTTTCAGTCCTCTTCTCCCTCAGTGAGGAATTCTGGTGCCAGGTGATATGCTACACTGTATGGCTTACAACAGAGCTAGCCAACATGGTACCCTGCAAATGTTTTGGACTACAGCTCCCAGCAGCAAATCCAATGATAAGGGATGTGAGTTGTAGTCCAAAACATCTGCAGGGCACCACTTTGGCTACCCATGGCATACAGCATGCCAGCTTGTACAAGTTATGCATACAGGTTGGTTGGCTGGTTGGTTTTACTTTTGTAAAAATAGATGGCTCTCGTTTTCTACAGGATATTTTTCTGGAAAATAAATTTTGTGTGCCATAAACAAGGTTCTGATTCAGGTATGCACAAACCCACTACTACTAGCCATCTCAAGCGACAGATATCGCTAAAACCTGCCTAAAGCCCTAAACATGGTACAAAGAGCCAAGTGGCAAATCTTCCCTGTAACAACAGTGTTTGCTATTTTATAGCCAGTGAGCTGCAAAGCATCTTCATGGGATTTACTCAGGGCCACAGCTCAGTAGTAGAGCACATGCTTTGGATGTGAAAGATCCCAGGTTCAATCCTCAATATCTTCAACTAGGACTACGAAAGACTCCTCCCTGAAACCCATCTGAAATAAACTCTGCATAATGCAACTTCCAATGTTCTGGGAAAATCCAAAACTTAGTAACATAATTTTTGAGGATTTAAAACTTTAGTCAAATCCATTAAGCACACCTAGTGCAAGCAGTTTAAAAGCAACTAGAATCATTCTTTAACAAGCTGCAAAATTTACCTGAAGTATCAAAGGTGGTGTGCCTTCTTTCCTCATACTTGATTATTTATTCCCGTATGCATAACAACCACCTGCAATGTTGTCCTTGAACATTAAGTATCTCTTTTGCATTAATCTTGGCTTCCCCCCTTGCCTTAACACCTCTGCAGTTTACAGTCTCAATACACAGCTTCGCATGGCAATATGCAATTAGGAGATGCTTTGCTTGCTGCCACACAAAATGACACAGCAGGCTGCAGTTCCATTCTTCAGTCTTCTACTAACCAAGAAATACCCAACCACCTGAAGCTATGTGCCTACTCCACACCAGGCAGTTCTCAAATTCCACATACTGTATTAACATTCCCCAACTATTCCCTCCAGATAGTTTTTTTGGAGCCTAACTCCCATCAGTCCCAACCTGCATGGTCAATGACTGGGAATGATGAGAGTTGTAGTCCACAACAAGTGGAGGGCATTAGGCACAGAGAGGGGAGTTGCCATATATCATTACTCCTTCAAAACCTGGCAATGTTCCTATATCTACCTGCCCTCTGTCACATGAAACTTTGAGAAATCTTTCCATACAACACTCAGTACTTTTCATCACTCTGATGTTCCACTTCACCTACACTTCTGAAATATTCAAACCCCTCCATGTATCCATATGTAAAGTACTGATAGAAGACATTCCAGTTCTGGATTAATGACGCAGCAGATGGAGGAGGAGTGAAGCAGCAGTGACCATTCATCATGTCACAATAAGTAGTAGAGATAAGATAATGTGGAAGCAATGTTGGACATTTAAATAGTATGCACCTACACAGTGGATATATCCAATACCTTCCTGGCAGCCCAGGGCAAACAACCCCCATCCTCACATACACATTCCACTCATAGTGGACACTCGACAAGGGAGGGAAAGCCGGGCCTTCTCTATCCCACATGTTTTCTCAGCACAATACAGCTTTTAAAGGGCACTGGTCACTTTGATCTGAAGTTGAATTTCCAAGGGATGTCCATTAGTTAATTGACAGATTTCCACTGAACTTGAAGCCTGCAGCTCAATCCTATGCTTGTTTAGTTGGAAGTGTCACTATGTTGAATTAGGCTAACACTCTGGTCAGTGTGCATAAGACTGCAGCCTTAGAAATACTGTACAGTTGAATCACTCAAGACCATTGTGGTAACACCAGCACCATCCCTTCAGCTCCCAAGCAAAGATATAGAAACATCTGTGGCTGCAATCCTAGCTGCACTTACTTGGAAGTAAGCCCCACTGAATGCAATAGAACTTCCTTCTGAGTAGACATGGTTAGGATAGTGCTGGTGGTGAATGATTTTGGAAAAAATCCTTCTTTACAGCTAGACAGACAGATCTGGAAGAGATTGTGAAGCTTATAGTAACAAGTATAGAATGAAATGGCCTTCAAAAACAACAAATTCCAGCAACAGTATATTATATGCAAGAAAACCTGAAATTAGCAACCACTGCCAACTTTCAAGATGAAAGAACTGCTTCAAGTCCAGAACCAAACTCAAGTCGAGCTCCTGTAAACCTGCAAGCAATCACATAACAGTGTCTACCCAACTCAGCATGGCACACCACACCCCATATCTAGAACACCACAAATGGAACATAGTCTCCAACACAACTTGCATCAGAAAAGGTAAAAACAGAATCCCATGACACAACAATAATTCTGAAATCATCATTCTGACTTTCTAGTCACACCCCTGCAGTGGTAAAATCCTGTCTTTCTACAGAAAACTTCATGTTCTCGGTTCTATGTCTCTATCCACTTTAGGTAAAACCTAGTTTAATACATCAGGGGAGTAGAAAGATAAACCCCTATATCTGAATACAGAGGCAAACTCTGAACCAATAAAGGGATGTTGTAGTCCTTTGGAAAGGTGAAGGATACAGGGGTGGGAAAGAAGGTGATTAACCCAGGCTTCCTCACAACGGTCTTAATTATTTTCATATGCAGGTATCCCACACACAATACTGACCGTATCTCATACGAAAGTCACCAACGTGCAGTGGGTAGCACCAGCAACCTTGCAAACAGTTGTGCAGCATGAGGAGGAATGGAAACTTATCCATTACACACATGCATACTATAAGGGGTGTGAGAGTTAAAAGGTCTCACCTGAGGACATTCCCAAGATCACTTAAAAGAGATTAAATGCTCCCCCAGTATCCCTTT
The DNA here is from genome assembly GCF_964188315.1 of Podarcis muralis. NCBI lineage: Eukaryota > Metazoa > Chordata > Lepidosauria > Squamata > Lacertidae > Podarcis > Podarcis muralis. The sequence continues at coordinate 23,018,462 of NC_135670.1, forward strand.
AGCTTGCATATCAAAATCTACAAAAGTTAACCCAAACCCAGTAAGGGCACACATCTTTGTGTCTAGTCATTTGTGGTCTTCACAATATTAAAAGCCAACTTTTGTCATGCTCCTTTGCTAGTCTCCAGAGGCAATTTACACTTGCCACAGGTAACCTGGTAAGTGGTTATTACAGCACTGCTTCAATCACCAAGTCATACTCATAGCAGATTACAGAGACACAAATGGGTGGATTTTCTGTACACCCTTTTCAGTGTGGTCTAATCTGCATGGTGACGGCAAGGATGGAAGCATAAATTGGGAGTTACTTTGGATATTAATTATTGTGGAGAACCAAAGATGACTGTGTGCTGATGATAACATTAAGCTGGGGGCAGGGAAGACAACATACAGGAAGGTGAGGAAAAAACCAAAATATCAGATCTAGGGTTAAAAGGGAAAAGGAGAAACACACAATATGGGAGGAAAAGGGGGGGGGGTTAACAAACTCAATCTTCTGCCACACAAATTGGTCTCAGGCCTAAAACATGGGTGCACACAGCCAAAGGGAAGCCAAGTACACCTTGCATTTACTTACACGTATGTTTATGTTCCTCAAATGTCCCATGCAGTTGAGCAAGAGTTAAGAGGCCAAAATTTGGGACCCGTGTACGCTTCCTTGGAAACTAC